>NC_134574.1:153516050-153783550 GCF_050947875.1 Dermacentor variabilis
CCTTGGTCATTCGCGAGCCTCGATTGTTCGTTGACAATTCCTCACGTTCGTGCTAAGCGGAGTTTCCTTTGGCGGCAACGCGTTCGCTCGTACTGGAACATCTTGAAACTGAACATGCACGTCATCTTCAAATTTTTAGTGGTGGCTCTTTGGACAAGGTCAGTGGATCTAGTGCAGCTGCTTTTCACATTCCCTCTTTGAAGTATGATTGGTCGGTTCGCTTCACTGCAGTCGTGTCCTCCACAACGGCCGAAAGCGTTGCCATTGAGGCAGCTCTCAAAAAGCTACGGTTTTGTACGCCTCAACCTGTTGTCATTCTTACAGATTCGAAATCCGCCCTTCAAAGGTTAGAGCACGGGTTCCCTACTGATGCCTTATCTCTAAGCTCCCTACGTTCGGTGCACAATCTCCATATCAAAGGCTTCTCCATACGATTCCAATGGGTGCCCTCGCACATAGGTATCGTAGGCAACGAGATGGCGGACAGCCTCGCCTATAGAGCGCTGTCTGGGAATCCATTGAGAAAGGTGCCTCAAGAGGACAAGAGACTCTTCAGAGAAGCGGTGTCGTGCCACTTCAGCTCTTTGTGGAGCTCACCTCATAAGCCATGTGTCACCAAGGGTCTCAAAAGAAACCAAGCCACTTTACTGCTCCGCATTCGCACGGGCTCTGCTCGTACCCCTGCGTGGATGTATGACTGGCCTGGCGTTGTCTCCATTATGTTCAACGTGTGGTGTGTGCGGTGACATAAAACATTACTTTATGTGCTGTACTCTGTATAACGCGGAAAGGAGTGTGTTATTCGGGTCCTTCAAGAAGACAGGAATTCCCCACAGTTCTCTTCAGGACATTGCTTTCCCGCGCGGGAACCAGTTAGATAGGAAGGAGGTTTCTCGCCTTCTTTTAAATTACCTGCAGGACACGGATTTGGCCTCCACATGGTGACCTTAGGAGTGACTATGTGTAGTTGTGAGGTCTGTGTCTGATTTATATGATTTATATGACACACACACACACACACACACACACACACACACACACACACACACACACACACACACACACACACACACACACACACACACACACACACACACACACACACACACACACACACACACACACACACACACACACACACACACACACACACACACACACACACACACACACACACACACACACACACACACACACACACACACACACACACACACACACACACACACACACACACACACACACACACACACACACACACACACACACACACACACACACACACACACACACACACACACACACACACACACACACACACACACACACACACACACACACACACACACACACACACACACACACACACACACACACACACACACACACACACACACACACACACACACACACACACACACACACACACACACACACACACACACACACACACACACACACACACACACACACACACACACACACACACACACACACACACACACACACACACACACACACACACACACACACACACACACACACACACACACACACACACACACACACACATTTTTTCTCTTTTTTTGCGCTTGGGTTGCCACGCGGCATAACTTCGGTATGAAATGAAATATAAGCATGCGGGTCCGTTTCATACGGATACTGCAACAGTAACACATTCTTTAAGTTGATTGTTTCTTTTAATTAGTATGCCTCTAAATGCATTGATGCCCAGGTTGACAATTTCCCAAAAGCATCGCCGTGGCAGGTCGGGATCATCATAGCAGGAACGTCAAATTCGTATTCTAGCCTGATATATCGAAAGCGGTGCCAGTCTTTGGGATTTATATTAAGTACACGAGAGTTCACTACTGCTCGGCTCAAAACTCGCAATTACAACGTGTCGCCTAAAATGAACAAGTAAAAAATGTTTTTGCTAGCGCATTTTAGATAATTGGCCTAATTGTCGTTGCACGTGCCCTGGCTCTTTTTCGTCCGCCTGTCGCTAGATAGTATGTAGCTACAAAAAACGGCAGAGGCCTAGATATATATCTTTTTCTACCCTGTATAAAAAAGTAAATAAAATAAAGGCATTATAAGTTCGTTTAACTCGCATTGCATGCTAGTCCGTTCTTTGTCCGGAGTTTCAGTTATCCTTGAAGGCTCGAAACGGAACACTCGGGTCTATTCTTCCGGCTGCTTTGACGAAGAACTCGCCGTTTCGAAGAGTCGGCCGCTGCCTTTTACGCTCAGCGCTCCCCGCGTAACGAAAGGAGGAACGGGCAGAACCAGAGATACAAAAGGCGGGACCCCCGAGCGGATCCAATTAGTTTTCTCCAACCCCCCCCCCCCTCGCCCGGCCTCAAGGCCCGCACGAGAGACGGTTTGCATGTCACTCCGGCTTATTCTTCTCTCTGGCCTCCCTTCTTCTTACTGCTTTTTTATGCAAGAACGTACTGTATGCTTGCGTTAGCATGAATGCGGCCCTGCACCTCTCCTTGGCTTCGCATAGGTGGCCTTTCTTCTTCGAGCTTGTCTGTGCGTGGGCCTGTGGCGCTTGAAGGAGACGGCTTGGTTATTCCTTCTTCACGTGTACTGCGCCTGTCTCCTAAACCCGCGCAGACTTGTGTAAGCTTGTGCTTGTCAATTAGGAAAAGGGCCGTACGCCTTATCTACCTCGTCAGCGTTGTGCGACCTCATCGTTTCGCCTGTAGACCCAAGCGTGCGGACGGATGATACGTTCCATCCGATAATACGAAACTGTACCTGAACGTGCTGTTAAAAACCGTATAGATTCCTTCTGAAATCACTACAGGGAACTCTGGCGCCGCGTGTGATCGTTCAGCAAGCGTGAGGTTTGATGGATTTTCGGTTTAATTTTCGTGTTTTGTGGATCCGGATGTGCGTGTGGCTTCGTTTATTCCCGTTTATTATCTGCTTTCACTGACCTAATTTTCCTTTGCCATGTACACTTTGCCATGTAGTGAATTAACCGTCGGTTTACTTATGCATATGGGATTTCAAAGAAGTGCGACGTCCATGCTAACGCATTTCTCTCCCTTTTACCGCTAAGTCGCCACTGGGTGTTTTTTTGTTTTCCTTTCTTTTTTTTTTCGCTGAGTTAATCTCAGTCGTCAGGAAAATCACCTTGTCATGCTAGACCCAGTCTTTACGTTCAGTATTCCACCCGAAACAAAGTCGTACGACATTACTTGCGCGCGCATGACTGAGAGGCTCGGGATGGCGTGGTTCACGCAACGTTATCTTCATAAGATGGGCCGCGAAACGCCCCCCCCCCCCCACCCTCCCAAACTCTCAGGAATGTGAAACTCCAGCGACGATTTCGCGCGTACTCTGAGAACCGCCCCGTGGTTGGTTACCGCACAGAACGACGACAGACGGCACTTAACGTTGCGCTGTCCCACTTCGGAGCAGCATAGTGGATTCTCGAACCGAATCGACTTTTCGATTTCGTATTTCGAATGCTCGCGGCACCCTTAATTGATACAGAACGGATCCTTACACATACTTGCCCCCCTCCCCAAACATGCTTCAGCGCGCCTCTTGAGCTCAACTGCGCTGCACGATCATTGCGAGATGGGCCTGCGGCAATGTCGGCGTTGCACAGGGCTCACGAACGCGCGGAGTTGTTACGAGCGTGCCATTAATTATTTCGCTCGCGCACTTCTCCGGGCGGACGACAGAATAGGTGCCAAGAGCTTGCGAAACGCGCACGTGTGTGGGGAAAGAAATAAAGAAAAAAAATAAAACCGGGAGCAAGCTCTGATGCGTGGATCTTGCTTGGCGCATGCCGCTCTCATCTTCCGCGTCCTGACACCGCGTATGTCCTTTATATTACACCCGTGCTGTTTGCTCCTGTGAATGTACGCAAACAACAGCAATAAATTGCTCTTTCGGTGTGCACTTTCGTACAAATCCTTAATTAAACGATGCCTCATCCCCGGCTGTAGTATAGTCATTTTGGAAGGCCAATTTTGTGCGCTTTTGTCCGCGTTGGTTTGGAGAAAGGCGTACATACATGTGGAGTTTGTGACGTTTAGGGAAGCGCTGACGCGAAGGTGTTGTTTAATATCCCCATTTGATCCTTGCTCCCCTGCGGCCGGATTGGGGATACAAGTTTGCGCCTACATAAATAGCTGGTGTTGCACTTTAATAGTTTCTTCGCGGGACTCCAGGGGCCGTGTGAGGCAATTACAACACGTCCTACATTTTCCGCTTTGGCGAGTGGCATCGCGTGCAACGTTGTGGAGAGACTACCAGGACTTTGTGCAATGGCTGTGTTCACACACAAAAATAATAAATAAATAAATAAATAAATAAATAAATAAATAAATAAATAAATAAATAAAAATAATTCGGTGTTCGTTATCTTTTTAAACAATCGCTTATGGGAAATTGTTCTTTATTTATGCTCACTAATGAATGTATAAAGTTTTACATTCCTTAAATATGAACGAACTGCGTTATTGGCTACTAATATGTTGTTTTAGATTCGAGGACGAAATACCACATCCGCGCTCTGTTTAGCCGGAGCAATATAAAGTTGTAACTTTGTGCAATATTTATAATTGTGCGTTTTCTCTTTTCGTATTTCCTTGTTAGAAACGATTTTCCGGCAATAATGGTTCGCTGGTATTATATACCACAAATAGAACGGGGTAACGCCTATATTTCGTGCTGTTTTCAGTATCCTATGTATGTCGAGAGCGTGTGTTTGTAAACTGCTACGTGCGATGCTTCGCAAACTACTTGGTCAAGTGAACAGTCAAGCGCTTTGCGCTTGGTCTGACCATAAAGCTTACCCTATTAGATATGAAGGCAACGATAAATTGAATTCAACTTTTAGATAGTTTTATTTCTCGTTGTTTTCCGTTTCGGGTTCTCATTTTTTTTTTTTGTAATTTCGAGCTCGTCCCGGCAACGCACGGAGTGCTACACTAATTCGATGACCGAATTTCTTTGCGTAACTACCACCGCGTTGCACGCCCAAGTATGAATCGAAGTATATACATATAATATATAGGAGGTGTGCGGAGAGATGTGGCGGTTTCACATCGCCCTGCGCACCTCCTAAAACTGCCACATCTCCCAGCGAACCTCTTAAAACCGCC
The DNA here is from genome assembly GCF_050947875.1 of Dermacentor variabilis. Taxonomy (NCBI): domain Eukaryota; kingdom Metazoa; phylum Arthropoda; class Arachnida; order Ixodida; family Ixodidae; genus Dermacentor; species Dermacentor variabilis. The sequence goes on from NC_134574.1 coordinate 153,521,183, forward strand.
ACATTTCCCAGCGCACCTCCTAAAACGGCCACATTTCCCCGCGCGCCCCCTAAAACCGCCACATCTCCCCGCGCCCCCACCTCCTAAAACCGCCGCATCTCCCAGCGCACCTCCTAAAACCGTCACATATCCCCGCGCACCTCCTAAAACCGCCGCATCTCCCAGCGCACCTCCTAAAACCGCCGCGCCTGTCTTCTCTCTCGCTGCTGCAGGTACGACTACGGCTCGCTGATGGAGAACGCCACGTTCTGCCTGGTTCCCCGGGGCCGTCGGCTGGGCTCGTTCCGCTTCCTCGAGTCCCTGCAGGCGGGCTGCGTGCCCGTGCTTCTGGCCAACGGCTGGGAGCTGCCCTTCGGCGAGGCGCTGCGCTGGGAAGGGGCCGCGCTGCGCGCCGACGAGCGGCTCCTGCTCCAGGTGCCGGACACGCTGCGCTCGATGCCCCGGCGCCGCGTGCACGCCATGCGGCAGCGCAGCCAGCTCCTCTGGGAGACGTACTTCTCCTCGGTGGACAAGATCGTGCTCACCGTGCTCCAGGTGAGAGAGAGAGAACTGTCTGCCTCCTGCTCTCCCGCGCGATCGGAGCTGCGTCGGTCGTAGCGTCCGGCACGCGCCAAGTATACATAGAAAGGAAGGCGCTTCCCTGGCTGTATGAACCCCGAACCGGCGGGGTATAATAACGCACGCGATGGCCGCCATTTTGTAGCGAATTCGCTCGATTCTGTACGCCAGTCTTATCGTCCACTGTTCAGGGGCCGGCTGATCCCAGGGTTAACGCGCGCAGCGGAGCGTCGCTCTGACCACACTGACGAAGCGCGACAAGGAATGGCGTAAAAAAAAAGGGGGGAGGGGGGGCATCGCTACAAAAATCGCGGCCGAGTCGTCGAGTGTACCTTTCTCTACGGGCGTACTTACAGGTTTACGGCGAGACATTGTCAGCTATAGGAACCGAGCACAGCGCCTCCATGGTTGACGCCTGATGTTTTGGACGAAAGTTCGACAACGAGTGTTTCGACAAAGCTTATTGGAGCGGAGCGCATGCAGCGTGAACGTTTGCGGCACGTGATGCTTTGTCGCAACATTTTTCAACACGTGTCCACAGGTAGCGCACCTTGCGCGCTATAGGTTTAGTGGGGGTGGTTATAACGACGTGATCCGGTGTAATGGCAAAATTTGTATAGTGTATATATACATGCGCGACAAATGCCACGTACCGCGGCGATGGTGAAATGTTGTACGTGTCTCGGCAGAGATGGTGCTTAAAGAGAAAAACTGCCCGCGGGAACTGCAGAAGAATTGCAGTTCTCCTGCGCAAAAGCGCGCCTGCATGCAACATTTATTGCTTCAACTGGAGTGAAATCCTCAGAGGACACAGCGTAACGCATAATTGAAAAAGTAGCCTATCATATTCAAGCAGAGAGGATTCCACTCGAATTGACAAGCATATACCAGCTAGCCCATCAAGCTTCTCTCAACTGCGTTTGCCCTGAGAAGCGTCCATATAATATATCGTGGCCTGCAAGAAATGTCTCCATCGCGTGTCGTCCAAGTCAAAGCGCGTCTTGTTTTCCGTATGGTTATTCGCCGGGATAATTAAACCCACACCTGCAGCTATATACCGTCGTCACGAACACCAAGGTTTAAAAAAAAAAAAAAACGGTGACAACTTTAACGTGTACGCGTTTGAATCTACATTAAACGACGCTTTCGCGAAGTGTTTAAATTAATTTCTCTGGAAAGGGAGAAACGTGATTCGCGCAGCTTTATTTTATTTCCAACTACGCGCAACGCATAGACGGTTCGCATTATTGTGCCGTCGCAGAAGTTTTGCGTATAGGTCTGCTTCCCGCTAACACGCCAGTAACTAATTAGCTGCTCGTGTTACGCGCCGCGTTTCGCAGCATTTATATGGCGAATGTGTTGCCATAAGCCCGGCAAAGGCCTCCGCGTCTGGTATGTGCAAGGCCACAAAGGAGCTGGTGCGTTTCTTGAAATGCACCACCCTGTATGACCACCTGTAACTGACTAAGCGATGAGCGCTTGCGTGTGTAACAGTGCAAACTGTGAACTTTTTATGCGTTGCATATAGCAATCACTCAGTTCAGTCCTTGGGCGCGGCCGGGCAGCCACCATTGACCTTTAGCGCAACCACGTGACGTGACGTCACGACAGCCGGAGGAAAAAGCTGGGCCCCAACTCGCGCAATATGCAACGCATTCTTGGCTTAACCAAGCTAAGCCTGGCCATTTTTTTCTTGCTTCTCCTCTTTCAATGCCCTTCCCCAGTGCAGGGTAGCCTATACCGGGCTCAGCCTGGTTAACCTCCCTGCTTTTCCCCTACGACTCTCTCTCTTTCTTCTTGGCTTTTAAAATGCTCAGTCTTACACCCACGCTTCGCCATCCACGCGCCTTCTAAAGGCATCGCTTTAAAATGGAGCAACAGCGACAAAAGACTCAGGCTGCACGCGTACTTTTCCACGCGTATATCTAACGCGCGTCAAATGCGGCGCAGTATATATACACTTGCGTGTGAAGCGGAGTTGGCGATTTCGCAAGGTAGGTTTTTCGGAACGCTGAAATACACACGCACGCGCAAGTTAACACACAGAAAGAATGGCGAAATACTAAATTCCGCGAGATTCCCCGTTGACACTTTTCGTTGTTGTATTTTTCGCGCGCAACTTCGCGAGCATCATATATTGCACTGAGGGTTGCGGGGGACATATATATGCACCGCGTGGTTCGCATGCACGTGCACTACAACGATTAAGTGCAGGCACGCGCGCTCCTCTACAATTGCGTCGGCACAGGTCGGCACCTCTGAGCTTTTCTGACGCGCTTTCCCGTGCCCCCCCCCCCCCCCCCCCCCGGAACTCCTGTGAGCGACCGTTATACACCCAGCGTCTCACATGCTTCACCTCGCGCGTTTCGTGCTGTACTACAAGCCATAATACACATCTGGCTAAAACCCCTATAGCTCTGCATGTCGTGCTCTTCCCGGAGCGCGCGATGCGTCGGGAAAACAGCGGCGGCCAGTTTCGTCCGCATACCGTATATTTTTCCACGTGCACGTACGCACATTTCACGTCGTCGCAACTTTCGCACGGTGCTTTTTCGATTCTGTAAAACAAGCAATGAAAAGAAAGAAAACATCCAGGGGGACGGAGTGAGAGGAGGGAGAGAGGGAGGGAGTAGGTAGCGAGAGTACGTATACGTCGCGATGATCACGGGAATGGCGTTTCATTCGCCCAAATTGGCTCGCGACGTGTGGTGGGGGGGCATTAATTCCGGGCACGTCCGTCGTTCGTGAAGCTGCTGCTGCTCGTCGACTTTTGAACAAACCATAAAGCGGACGGACGGACGGGCGGACGGGACAGGAGCGAGGTGCGGTGCGGTGATGCACCGTCGACGCTGCAGGGGAATTGGGAAAGGGGCTATGTAGGGGTCGTTTCGTCGAGTTGCGTTGCTGTTACGACGACTGTCCTCTGGAGTCCACGGCCACCAACCGGTGGCGCACTTTGTCGTTCAGAACGCACGTGCAGCAGCAGCTTTTCTCATGACTACTGCTATTACTCTCTCTCTCTCTCTCTCTCTCTCTCTCTCTCTCTCTCTCTCTCTCTCTCTCTCTCTCTCTCTCTCTTTCTTTCTTTGCGCTTCGTCGCGTGTTAGGACAGCGATCCGTGCGGACGATGTGACTGACTTTTCTGTGACTGCTGCCAGCTCTCTCTCTTTTTTATTTTCTTGACGAACTGGGTTTTCCGACGACTTGTGAACTGCGGACGGCCCGCACCTATACTGTTAGTTACGTAACGCCAAAGTGTCGTCCTGATGTAGTCCCGTATACGGTGTTGCCGGCCGCGCCGTCGCGTTCTCCTTTGCGTAATTCGCGGCGTAAATTTTGCCATGGTGCACACATCACTACTGCATTGCGCGTGCGCGTATGTGTGACTTCGAACACATTGTAAAAAAAAAAAAAATGGCGGCCTCAATAAATAGCGCAACTGCCCAATACGACCAGGAGATTTCAGCGCTTCGTTTTGATTGCAGCGATACCAATCAACTTCGGTGCAGTGGACTCGATAGCTCCTGAGGTTCAGTTTGGTTTGGTTTTCCTTTAAAACTTCTCTCTCTCTCTCTCTCTCTCTCTCTCTCTCTCTCTCTCTCTGCCAAATTCACCTACGCTGTTTGCCGCAATCGCAAACTATAAATTGGCCAAGATTTTGGAATAGTTGACACCCCAGTGGCCGCGCTTCCTATATACATCGCTGCTAATTAAGAGCCACGATCACCCCGAACGAAACGCCCCCTAATCTATAGCGTCATCACAATATACACGTCTCGCCGCCGCTGAAAGCTGATGACCAACTTTTCACTTTACATCACCATTCCGTGGTAGCCTTGATATGCCTCCCGAACGCTAAGCGATATTGCAGGGGAAAAAAACATATATATTTTCTTTTAATTGTTTGAGTTTGTAACTTAACAGTGAGGGTGCCCATTACTTGGCCATGTACTTGGCCAGCCATGTAATTGGCTAATTAATACGTCTCGTTTCGGTTGAACGGTTCTGGCCGCTCCATGTGCCATTAAGCGCTACATCAGGCAAGACTGCGGCGTCGGTATCGTTATCGCGGTGGCCGACGCGACCCTTTCAACCGTGAATGCAAACTCGGACGCGTTCTACACTATAGGAACAGCTCTATTGATTTCTTCGATTTGCCATCGGCAAGCGCACAAGATAGAGTGCCGAAAAGCTGTGTCTCTCTCGTTCCAACGTGAATCGATTCGCTGTTATCTCTTACAACTGGCAGCAGAAGCAAGTTGTGTTCCGGCGAGATGGCTCAGTCTAATGTGGTCCAACGGTCATGTTGCAGTTGCTTTTGCGCCGGTGTAGATAAAAAAACTTGGTAGACGGGTTGGACCCCGACATTTCCTTTGACGTTGAAACACGGATATATCGTGCGAGCGCAGTATCAGTGTAACGCGGATGTCCCCATTCAGGTGCCAGTTGACTTTCGCTTTCTTTGGCTTTCGGGTGCATTATGTTAGCCTCTGCAACGCTGGAAATATTAGGCGCAGAAGAGTTTACCCCTGATACTTGTTTTGTAAGCGTGTGCGCTCGCTTCAGTATACATATTGATACGATCTCGACCGGTTGAGGTGGGTCTTGACCGCAGGAATCAGGAAGCGACGACGAAGCGAGACATCGCGATGATACAAAAAAATTGAAAACATTGTATTCCCTTCATTGGTACATGGTTGTGACTCTCACCCGAGTCTCGAGCGGTTTTCATTAACATGGGAGCCACGCGGACGGCCTTGAATAACCCCTTGCGGTCTTGCGGTTGTCGACGTCATCTTCGGGAGCCTGTGGAAGCATGAGTGCTTCCCTTTGTGTCAGCTCGGGGAATAAAAGGGGTGACGCTGTTTCGGAGAAGAGGGCAATTATGTTGACACGGGGACGCCCGCTTGAACGTTTATCGCACTTGACAGGTTGATGTCCAGACTTACCGTAACAGCCTTTTCTGGGACGAGGCAAATCATCTCGTCATATGGGAACGTACGCCTGAATGTCTCTCACACCCTACAGGTAGATCATAACAATAACAAGCAGAAATAATCACAGATGAGAGTAAACGCCTTGTTGCATCTGGGTCGCAAGCCCCAGGGTAGCGTTGGCCTGGCGGCCTGGGGCACAGCTGGAAGCATCCGAAGGTCCTGGCAAAGGATGAGTCGACTACTAACAGAACAACTTGTTTATTATAGCATCGCAAAAGAGCGGCCGTTCAGGTCGACCGAAGTGGAGAGACGGGAGAGCACGTTACTCGACGGAAGAAATCGGAGCCTCCCTCGGCGTCCGGGGCAGCTGCTTTTATACTCTCGGAGTCGAGGGCAAGAAGGAACGGCTTGCGAGAGGCGCCCGTGACGGCGGGGCACGGATACGCTGAGAGACACGTTGAGACAAGAAGTGACGCATCCGCCGGGCCGGCGTCGGTCAGACCTCCTCGCTTCATAGTTGGGGAGCTCCTCTCCCCGGCTGCCGCGCTTTGACAAGCGTGGGCACCAACATGCACACACACTCACACACACACACGAAGACACGTGGCATTGAAACATGCCTGGACGCGCTTGGCAGGAAGCGTTACGGAAGCGCTGAACAGGCCAAAATGTCCGCCGCTTTGAATGAAGCCCCGGCGTCCGTTGCATCCGCGCCGGCTATACCGCGCGTCGTCGCCCAGCCTCGTCGCCCAGCGCATTTCCGAATGGGAGTTTAATATACTCCATTCATATAGAGTTTTATTTAACTCCATCTATCAAAAGTTTTTATGGTGTTCAAATAGGAGTAAACATTACTTCATTTCTTGCAGGAGTTTTTTAGGTGTTCCAATCGGAGTGAATATCACTTCATGTTCAGTCTTTCAGTCTTACATTGTTCAGCTAATCGATTTCTAATTAATTTGCAAGTATGCTAAATGTGTTATTACTCAAATAACATTTAATTTCCCCCACAAATACGCTTTCCGTGGCCAGAAGAAATAAAGGCGAACATGTTCTGACTGTCCGTGATCCGGTGTAATCCTGGAAATCGTGAAATACTGCCACGTCGTCGAATTCTGTAATGGCGGCATTTTTAGCCAATCAGAGACGCCGTAGCAGCCGTCTGGGCCAACCACAGCGGACAAGATGGCGAACACGACAATATGGCGGAAGTTAACAATTTCCGAAACAGCACTCCGGAACGGTGTTCGGACTTTGCTAGGTTAAGAACCACGTTCGTAAAGACCGATTCTAGAATTACTTTGCTTGTTTGCTAGCTATATAGCCTGTAGCAGTTTGAAAAGCTTACTCTGCTCGTACCTCCTGTTCCGTTCCGAATAATTTTCTGTCCTTAAATGCGAATGAATTAATTGAATGAATTATGGGGTTTTACGTGCCAAAACCACTTTCTGATTATGAGGCACGCCGTAGTGGAGGACTCCGGAAATTTAGACCACCTGGGGTTCTTTAACGTGCGCCTAAATCTAAGCACACGGGTGTTTTCGCATTTCGCCCCCATCGAAATGCGGCGGCCGTGGCCGGGATTCGATCCCGCGACCTTGCGCTCAGCAGCCCAACACCATAGCCACTGAGCAACCACGGCGGGTTCCTTAAATGCGAAATATCCATTCACGAAACTGTTGGCAGAAGAAGCGCGGTGCCGATCAAGACTTAGTTCAGGCCGGTGCATAGAAGCATATAGGCGCTAACAAGTATGGCAAGAGAGCACGCGGAAGATGTTATAGCTCTTTTTGTCATAAAGGAGTGTGCCATACTGCATCCGGTGCAAACAGGCGGTCTGCCGAGAGGGAAATTAGAATAGGCAGCCCTAGTGTACCGTACACCGCCCGTGATGGGGAAGTACTTCGAAGTCCGAGAAGTACCCGGTGACACTTCTCACTCCTCCTTCGCGCTCTGTGCATCCGGTTGGGTAGCTGGCATCTCCATATCGTGATCCTCTCTTGGGTTACCGACGTGGGCTTGCTTATAGTAAACCAAACAGCTAGCTCTCGACATTGTACAGACCATATCGAAGCACCAGTGAGATGCCGCATTGCGCCCTCGCGATAGCTGCTCTTCGAGGACAGAAAAGTATAGTTAATACTTATTACAAACGACCCAGGCAGGGATGCGTACAGCTGTGCGCACTGCCAGCATAGCGCCGATCGGGCGCTGAATGTTTTGCTGAATTTGATTGTACTTTCTTTACCTTTTTTGTAAATGTCGATGACAATGACGTTCTTCAGACTGTTTGAGCATTCTTGCACACGTTGAATGCCTCCTATATATTGCATGATAGAGAACTAAAGTTGCTAGATGGTGGTGGTGGTAGTGCTACATTCTGGGTTAGGCTGGCTAAAGTTGGCTGGTCATGTCATGTCATGATCAGTTCATATCTTGTCTGGCTAGCGGCAAACACTATTGGCGGCGAGCTCCACCACTGGAAAAGCTGGCGCCACCGTCGGCGTTACGTGGCATGAGGGATCACGTGGACACAGCGGCCGCGTCGTCTGCTTCGGAAGCGCCGAAGCGAGCTGAAAACGAAAGTTTAAAGTCCTAGCTGCGCTGCGGTTCTGATTAAGTAGTGAGGTTTTCCCGCCTTTGGTGTCTGCTTGACAACATTTGAAATCACTATAATAGGTAGTGGCTGCCTTTGGAGGCGTGCAGCATTGTAGGCTACTGCTCGGTGCCGCAGTGCCGGACGTACGCAACGGAGCCCGGTGTCAGCCTTATTCACACGTAGCCGCAGGTCAAGAAGCTCCGTGAAGCTTGGCTCGCGAAACTTAGAACCGGCAAACAGCCATCGGCTACAACTCGGGTATGCAGCAAGCACAGACGCGAGAAATATTTCTGCTGCGACGCCGGGACTGCGATGTTCGGTGAGTAGCAGAAAACGCGCACTGAGACGTTCGCCCGCGCTCCCTGCCCGGCTAATGTCACCACGGTTTGGTCTATGAACTTGTTGATGCTAGACACTCGCAAGTTCACTGGAATGGAAAGGGAGTGTTAAGAAGCACATTAAATAAAGGCATGGCATATGGTCTTGTTTGTGTTATGAATTAACACACTGGATTACGAAAAAGTAGCAGCATGAAATCGCCCGCTGAGTACATACAGTGCGAAGCAACTTAAAAAAAAAAATATTGACACGTCCAAGAATCTAGAAGAAGAAAAAACATTGAATCGTCGCGACGGCACATCACAGTCGCCGTAGGTGTCGAAGCCCCTTGTTAAAACTAAATTGTGTTTGAACAGCTCTGATAAGGTCCACGCAACAATGGTTGCTTGTGGGCTGTTAAATGCTCATATGCTGCGGCCTAAAGCTCACGGCACGGCACGAAAACGCTCTCTTTAAAAGCGAAACATTGTGCGTGGACATGCATGCAGACGCGCAATCGGTCGCCGCTAACCCGTGTGACAGCTGCATGCATTGAGGCTTCGTTCTGTTATGCGCCATTTGGTTATACCGACTGCCCACTGTAAGAACATATTTCACATAGTTTGCGCTCAGCGATTGGCGACCTTTCAGACAAGAAGCTGGTTCGGGAGACTCCATCGCGGCGACCGCGCGCAGTGGCTTTCACTGTACGCATTGGGTAAAGAGATAACGTCTGTAAACGATTCCGTGCTTTCAGTCTGCCCAAGATTATTATTTCGACAGTAATAAAGTTCCCTCCTTTTGAGGTTACTTGCAGAAATCGACAGGAGGGCTGCCGCGTGGTGTTTTTATTAAGCACCGTAAGCCAAACCCATGAGGAGCGCGCAGCGTGATCCCTCATACTGCGCAAGGTAGGCGCTTCCGACAGATGGCGACTCCGTAAGTCCTCGCCGCCAATATATACTCTCGTAGTTTGTAGGCTTAGCGAATAGATTCCGCGATCGCGCATGCGCGTCGTCTGCTGAGCGTGCGACCGCGCGTTCCGTCATTACCAGATGCGCGGTGGTAGCGTACGAGACGACGCGCCACTGTTCAGAGGCCATGCGTCCGCTGAACGTACGCATGGCCTCTGAGATCGCGGAGGCCATGACTCACGCTACATGAGTGGACCAGCCGCTCGCCCGAGTGCTCTGCCTGCGTCGAGTGGCACGGGCTCTTGTGATCACGGTCATAAAGATTGCGACTGTGTATACGTCGACGGACGGTTTCATCGAGCAGCAGTCGGAGGATGCGTTTTCCCAGGGACCGCTCGAATATATATATATATATATATATATATATATATATATATTGCTGCTCTTTGTGTGTTTGTGGGAGGTGCTGCTCCGGCTTGTCGTCTTATAACACCACCTCTCTGCGGCCATGTGTGCGGCATCCTCCGTCGGCAAGACCTCGGAAGGAAACGCCGGGGAACAAACGAGCGGCGGCTTTCGGAAACTGCAGCTCCGTAAACTGGCGTTGACACGTGCCGTATGTCTGTGCAGCCGGGCTCGGCATAGAACTGCGCAGCGGTGCTAACGCTACGAAGTGTGCGGAAGCTGTCATTGGGGAGCTTGTATATTCGTGTGAGGCGGTTGAGATATGTACATTCGTTTGCGCGCTCTTGGAGCCTGTGCGTATATCGCCATCTCGGGTTTGCTGCAGGGCTGGAGTGTCGTCTGCTTCTGCGTGTTTTTAAGGCGGACTGCACTAGCAGACGACGACCAGACGATAATTTACGGGCCTTGGGCGCAGTTTGTTTATGGGAGCCTGCCAAATATCGCACTGTGCAGTGTGATATTTCCCCCCTTCCCCCCCCCCCCACCCAAGTGAAGCAAGCCGACAGTATGTTCCAACTTAGTAACGTTGGGATGTTCCACATCCGTAGCCACGGCTGTAGATCACGCTGCCAAAGTCTCCAACCACTAGATCTGCTATACGCATATACATTTAAAAAAAAAAGAAAGGAAACAATGTGGATGCCAGGACGGCCGTGGGCGGTAGCTCAATGATAAAAAGCACCGCTCGCGTAATGCCGGAGATGCGAGTTATGTCTTCCACTTGCGGCAGGTTGTTGTTTCGTTCGCTTTAGTTTAACTTCCCTATTATCTTTGCATTTAGATGTCTTTTTTTAATTATGTAATTCCCCCTGCGCTTTCTCTCACGTCGTTATGTGTGCTTCATGACGCGCTACGCGAGGCGTGATTTCGTGGCGAATCCGCCAGCGATATGACGCAAGGACGTCGTGCACGCAAGCAACAACGCCCGTGTCCCGTGGAATGGGGGCACGTTAAAGGTCCCCTGGTGGTCATAATTATTCCGGAGTCCTCCACTACGGCGCTCCTCATGACGAACTCGTGGTTCTGGCACGTAGGGCCCCAGAATTCAGTTCAATTCAACGCAGACGTCATGTATAGACCTGTCTGGTGTTGGGCAAGCGAGCTAGCTTAGCCGCGCACACCGCTCTCCGAGAAGAGACAAGTAAGCTCGTGTTTCTTTTTTTTTCTCTTCTTCTTCTTTTCCTTTTAAGGCCAGCCTCGTTAGGTTAGGTTAGGGTACGGTATGGTTGCACGCACGCAGGCAGATCGACGTATAGGTAGTCCGCCGGTGCATTTCCTGTATTCGTGATCGTCGTGTCTGCGCAACTTCCGAGAACGCTGCACCGTTTTCGCCAGACACGGCGGGGGCGTCTCGTCGCCGACTCACCCCTTACGCGCGAGTGGGGGTGAAAGTGAGGCGAGCGTCTTGGAATAGGGCTCTTCCTCTTCGCCAACGGCCGGGAGCCGCGGGCGAGGACTTCCTGCGGCTTACCTACCGCGCCCCCCGCTCGGTCTCCGGAGAGAGATTGAAAGGACACTAAAATCCGCGGCTTATGTCTGCCACACTTTGTTTTACTTGCCTCGCTGTCGCCTTCGCGCGGCCTTATCGACCTAGCTCTGCGGCTGCCCGGCCGCACCTCGACAGTCCTTGCGGGCGTTGTTGCGACGACGGTGCATGCAAAAGCCGCTTGCTGCTCGTCGCTGCTGTTTACTTTTTTATGTGCTGTAGCAATCTGGGACTGGTTGGTCGATCGTACCCTTGCGGAAAGTTCTTTTTTTTTTTTAGACAGTCTTTAGACATTGCTTTATGAGTGTATAAAAACTTTCTGTGGATACATCTTATAGATCAGTCCATAGACGCTCTGTGGACTTATAGTATTTTTCATTTTTATCCAGTATCGATTGGCTGTGAAATAAACTGCTTCTATAGACCAGTCCACACGCTAGTCTATGGACAATTCGTATAGACCAGTCTATATGCAGTTTTAGATATGTGGCCATTCCCTTTTTGTTAGTATCGTCAGCATTAATATCAAATGGACACAAAACCCCCGGCTTGTGTCTACTTCATTTAGTCTCCCTTGCTTCGATGTCGCCTTCGCTCGGCGTTATCGAACTCTGCGGCTACGCAGCCGTACCTTGGAGGTCGTGAGTGCCTGCTTGTATGCGTGCATGCGCATAGTGCTATGTCGGGGCTTGCGACGATGGGGCATACAATGTCCACTTTCTACGCATCGCTGCGTTCTTTTTAAGGCTGTGGACAGGTTCGCACAAGGCTCACCCTACGAGCGACGGTCGGGAAATGTCACGACACTCCTCCACTCTGCAACGCACAAAGGCGCTGCTGCGGCAGGGTTCGTCGACTCTCCCGAGACGGCGCAGAGAGAAGGCGCCGGAGTCGGATCGCCAACAAACGCGGGTCTATTAATAGTGCATGTGGCTGGGCGAGTCGGTCGTATATATACATCGTTAAGCAAGGTGCTACAGAATACAAACACGGGCGAGAAGAGCACAAGGTCGCGAGACTGCGCCTGTCCTTGTGCTCTTTTCGTCCATGTTTGCATGACGTATACAGCACAAGCTTACTTAACGGGTTTATTAACTCAAGATACGTCACAGTGCGACAGTCACGGCGCTTATACGGGCGAAGGCTCACCGCAAGGCCGATCGGGTACGCTCGCTCGCTCGCTTCGCTAGCTAGGGCTAACCGGGTAGCGGTCCACCAAGCGAGAACGAGAAGTTGCGAGAGCAAAGGTCCCACGTAACCAACTCGTTGCGGGCCTGTCTGCATGTGCCGCGACGATGAAGCAGATGAAGCGCTCAGCGGAAGAGAGCTCGGGTGCAGAGGGCGCCCGGGGGCCGCCACGTAAGCCACGTGCTCGGGAGACCAAGCTATAGACCAATCAGGGCGCTTCCCGGTGACGTAGGCTCGCGCGGCGACTCGACGTTGGGCGGGCGAAGCGCGGTTCGCGCGGGAAAATTAGCTCCGGCGCGCTAGCCGTGTCCGCCATTTTGATGTTGCCATATTTCTGACCCGCCGTAGTTGCTCAGTGGCTATGGTGTTAGGCTGCTGAGCACGAGGTCACGGGATCGAAGCCCGGCCGCGGCGGCCGCATTTCGGTGGGGGCGAAATGCGAAAACACCCGTGTACTTAGATTTAGGTGCACGTTAAAGAACCCCAGGTGGTCGAAATTTCCGGAGTCCTCCACTACGGCGTGCCTCATAATCAAAAAGTTTTGGCACGTAAAACCCCATAATTTAATTTTTTTGCCATATTCCGGCGGCTGCTCCCGGAGTTCGAGCGAGATTGGGGAGGCACTTCAATCCCCGCAAGGCACACTAAATTAAAACACCGAATAATTTTGGACTGATCATCATTCTCCCCATACTTCATTTTTGTTACTTAACTCTGTAATTCCCAAACAGTTTATTACTATATGTTATATATATTACCGGGACAGCATTATTCCTTCGTTATACAGGTTATTTCGTTGTAGAGGCGTTCATTTTATGTAGGCCTTCAACTGTATTCCTGCTTGTGGAGAGAGAGAGAAACACCTTTAATGAGCATAGCGATGGCTTGATTTGCAAAAGTGGTTCCTTCTTCATGGTACTCCATGCGCCGTCTTGCCTGCGACCGCCCTCTCACCAACGCGATCTGGTACGAGAGGCGGGAACTGGACAGCAGCGTGTACCACTGCTCTTGGGGTTGAGGGTAAGGGGGCTAGAGGAGGCAGGTCTGGATTTTGTTTGCAATTCATGACAATGTGCCGGAGTGTTCCTAGCTGTGAGTCGTATACCTTTCCGCCTTCATTACCACAGAAAGTTGGCCATAGTCAGACAACTTTCTGTGGCAATGAAGGGAAAGTATAAGTGCGCTCCTTAATATAGTCAAGCCTTCGTTCTCGTTTGCGTTAGCTTAAGCTGGCGAGAAAATTCACCGACCATTACCATGCTCCCTAATACGATCTTTAAATGCAGCGCGTGTTTTAATTTCACGATATAATTTCACGGCTGGCGCGGACAATCTGTCTCGTGCGGCACATTGCAAACGGAGCGAAGTGCGACGCGGTTGCGTCGCAAATCGGGAGACCGCGAGGGGCAGCGCCTGGGTGACGCGTGGGCGCGATTCACAGCAGCCGCCGCAGACAAACATCCCCTCATGCAGCGCTTTGTTTCCATATAGGGTATCGGCGGACGCGCTCGCTGCATGCTATCGGTGAACAGACAACGGCGCGCTACTCTCGCGCCATCTCGTAGTGGTAGTCGGTACTACGCATTTCTTATCGCTCACACCCTCCCCCTCCACTTTCCGCCTCATGGTTCCGCAGGACCCTCCTCATTTGCTTTCCTCCTCGCGCTCTCTTCGCTGTCGCCGCCTTCCACTCTCCTCCCGCTGCGCTCCGCGTTCGCTCTTTCATCCTTCGCTGTGTTCGTTCGCTCGGTTACGCCGAGGGACGCCGACGCTAAACGGAGGAACGGGCGTCTAAGGGCCGAGTTCTAAACTAAACGCAAGCATCATACTTGCAACAGCGAAATAATACAAGTATACCACTGAGTGTTAAATATGACTTAACTTTCCGCTCTTCTCTTTAAGCGTTTGGGCAAACGTGGAAAGCGTCGCACTGCTTAGTGCCTATGTTGTTGGGCTGCTGAACACGAGGTCGCGGGATCAAATCCCGGCCACGGCGGCCGCATTCCGATGGGTGCGAAATGCGAAAACAACCGTGTACTCAGATTTAAGTGCATGTTAAGGAAACCCAGGTGGTCCAAATTATTCCGGAGTCCCTCACTACGGCGTGTCTCAGAATCAGATCGTGGTCTTGGCACGTGAAACCCCATAATTTAACTTAATTTTAAAGCGTCGCACGAGGAACCTACTATACGTGAAATCAGCATCATTACCGAAGAGCAGAAAGCGGCTGTCAAACTGTGCCGGACTACTTGGCGCAGTAACACATGTGGCAGAAGCTCCCGTGGAAGTGAACGTGGCACATATGCATTTCGTCGCGAATGCTTATCAAAACGGCTGCCTATACCTTCGGTTCTGTGCATTGGATCCGCCACGCCGAAGTGATTGCCTCGGCACATCTCGAAGCATGTGCTATGCAGCGTACACTGCACGGTTCTCCGGGACAGTGCACAGCTCCGCGAGAGCGCTGTCGCAGCGCGGGCCCGGGCCCCCGCGTATATACGTTATGCGCGCTGTAGGCTCTCACGCTGTCGCCGTAACCCGTCGTCGGGAGCCGATTGAGAGAGTGGAGAGCGGGTCTCTCATGTCTTGGGACCCCCTCTCCCCCTGCTAAGAAAAAGCACTCGGGCGCCGCATTCCTGTCGTTTTGCGTGGCCGCATCTGTTTGCTGCCGCGCGTTCCTGCGCGATCGCTTTCCCTGTGCTCCTGCGTGCGCTGCGGGAAAAACGCCGATCTTGTTATTTCTTGTTGCTCGCTGGATGGGCGCGGCTGGGACAGAGTGCGCAGGCCTTGCTCCCCCCTCCTTCACGACTTTCTTTCTGTGGCACCATCACTTCTTCCCCTCGCACTCGCCACGTCACGCGTAACGTTTTGCGCGAAAACCTCGCAGCAATGGGAAAGTCGAAGCAGATAGTATGCGCGTTAACTGATACAAAGGGCGCGTTTGCGTTAATGCGACATTGTGCATAATGTGTACCCGGATTCTTTGCGATGGAAATGCGATGCGACGATGTGTATGATCGCATTTCCAGCGCATCGGATTCTGTGTAAGCGGCTGCGTGTAATGCGCATGGAAGGTGTATCGCATTAATTCGCCGTGAGAGCGTAGAGCCTAGACGGGTCGGCTCACGTGGTTCGGGTAAACGCTGGCGTGTAGTGTCGCATCGATTGAACTCTACAGGTAAGAAGTGAGGCGGCTATCGCATTGTGCTGTCCTCCACTGAACGGGGAGGAACGCAGTCTCTTGGAAGCAGGTTCCGGCTTGTTTAGGACGAAGGTCCATGGGGGACGAGCCAGGTGTAAACGTTGTCGCATGAGTACTACCGTAATGCGCTAAGAAGTGCGACGCGCTACTGTTGCATTCGTGTAAACACGCTTTGCCGAGAGCGACAACAGCACCGTACCAAGGAGGTTTAAAAACAAAAAGAAAAAATCAGGAGAGGAGACGATGTGCCTAAGGCGCGCAAAGCCGCATCTGGAAATTCGCCGTGTGACGAGGATTCGAATAACTAAAAACAAAAAGAATGTGCAGAAACCATCGGCGATTACTTTCAGTGTCAGCGAATAGCGTAACACTTCCAGAAAGCATGTTCGCTTTATTTAAGTTACTTTCTTACAAACTTGTGTTTTGGGGCACACCGCCCTGTGAGGAGCACTTGAGTGGCGAGGATCGGCTCGGCGTTGCCTTTCCTGGAGTCGAGGTGGCCTCGAGTGTATAGGACCGTTTCTATATATAGGATGCATGGAACACCAGTTGTGATTTGTTTTCTTTCAGCTGCTTTCAACTTGTCTCTTGATGCGTTCGTTTCCAAAACGCACGGACGTCGTCAACCTCTCTGTAAACGTCTCTTGGAATTCACCTCCGGATGCGTGCCTCAACTTTTGATTGTCGTTTGTTCACTGTATAAAGGTAACATTTATTAATCGATTCGCCTATGTAAGTTTACACACCTTTTGTATATATACAGGCACAAAAAGCGGTGGTCCGTGGTGTTAGCCAGGAAGTATTGAATGTCGTATGTAAGTGCCTATATATCGGTCGCGAACTGATGACTGCGCACTGTGTGCGGCTCGCGTGTTCCCAGCGAGGGCGGAGCACAGTGCCCGTCGCTGTACAGATTCCCGTCTTGTGTTTCTTCCGCGTACAACCGCAGCAATCCGAGCGGGAGACATATGTGATGACGCCGTGCGTGCGTGCGTGTGTCCGATGCCACGCAGCAGGACGGCCTTCCTCGTTGTTTTTCTTTTTCTTCGCTTCGCTTCGGCTTGTCCTCCGCAAAGCCGTTCGCAACTTGGTCCCCGCGCCTTCGTGGCTTCCGCACGGCGAGCTTCGACGGCAGCGCGCTGCAGCAGCTGCCGCCGCCTGCGACCGACCGAGCGGGGGAGAAAGCGAACGGCGCGCGGCAGCTGCGAAGGAGACACAGTTTTTCTCGGCCTTGCGCGCCAACGTCGATTGTCTCCACCGCTCTCCTCTGCGCCTGGCGTTTTGGTTTCGTCCCTGAGCTTTTTTTTTTCTTTTTACCCCCCTTACTCTGCTTCTTCTTCGTGCAGTATAGTGTTTGCACGCGAAGTCGCCGTCGTGGCTGGCGCTCTGGGCCTGACTCGGCAGAGACCGCCATCTGCACGTCGCGTTATCCTTTGATATCGACGGCTTGCGTGTGTGTGTGTGTGTGTGTGTGTGTGCGTGTGCGTGTGTGTGTGTTTTCTTTCGTGCGGCGTATATACGCACACGTTTCCTGTGCGCATGCGAGCTCGGCGTTCTTCGTATCCCTCCCGGATTCCCTCCCTTGTTGTTTCCCCGTGCACCTTCGTATTGCGGTGCTCGCAAAAAAAAAAAAAAGGAAAAAAAAGAAACCTGCAGCAGCGGAGCGGAAGGCCGAGTCCGCGTCAGCGAATCGGAGAGCCCGCGTGTTCACTGCAGAACGCTCTTGCGCTATATATGGAATTGTTCGCGAGAGCAAAGTCTATAGCCAATCCCGAAGCTGGATGTATTATCATATTATTAGCGAACGAGGCGGCCGTGTCGATGGTATACAGAGAGCACTTGCGTGCTGAAAGCTCTTGCGAATTCGGCCTCCGGGAGGGTGGGGTTTAGTGCTCGAGGCCATTAACGCCAAGTACGCGACTGGCGCTATCCGACGACAACGTGCGAACAAGTTTGAGAACAACTTTGCGACCAACGCTGCGACACGGTCAAGTTCCGCCATGTATTGAGCCGATCAGAGAGGTTCTGTGAGCCAATCAGAAGTGACAGTACGGCGGAATTTGGGCAATTTCTAGAATAGCTGTATAGCACCCTCGAACTACTTTGGCACGAGCGATGTGGAGTTCTAGATTGTAGCGTTTGTCGCTCGGCACTCGTAGACCATTGAACGCCGGACGCTGGCATAAAAATAAAAGCCTCCCCCTCTCTCTCTCTCTCTCTCTCTCTCTCTCTCTCTCTCTCTCTCTCTCTCGGACACCATGGTACATGCACCGCTCTGCACCTTTCTTTTAGCATCTATCACATATATATACACACGACTACTTCTGCACCCTTTAGAACGCGCGGCCAGATTTTATCGTGCTTGCTTGGTCGCTTGCGCCGCGTTCGATCGCTGCAATTCCATCGACGCTGCAGCCGTATATACGAAACGCTGACGCGGGACGCCTGCCACCTCAAACGCTGCACCAGCAGTGTTGTCGGAAACGGCGCAGAAGCGCGCGCCCGAAATCGAGAAACTGCGAGCGATCATCCATTCTGGAACCTTGGCAGCAGCGTGTGCCGATACGTCACAAAGACTGCAAACGTGTTCGCTTTGTGTCCTCTCCCCCCCCCCCCCGCCTCCAATCTTCTGCCCGGTATCAAAGTCGACGTGGCCCCCTTGCAGGGGGACCTTGATGCACTTTTGCCAGCCGTGCAGACTACGGCCGTGTTTGTATCGTATAGACGCGGTCTGTGTACAACTGTATCGATGCTGCCAGTCGATTGAACGGCGGACAGAATTGATTTCGCCCGGTCGTCTATATACTTGCAGGCGCGCCGCCGGGTCCGAGGAGAAAGCCATGCCGTCTATTAATAATACGACGGGCGCCGTATACACAGCGTGCACAAAACAAGCCCCCTTCCAGTAATCGCTCTATACGGCCCAACGGGGCAACTGCGGCAGGAAGAAACGTTTAAAAAGACGACGGTGCGGTGGGGACGATCACACAGTCCGTCTACATGTGCACAGTCCGTTTACACAGTCCGTCTTGTACGTATAAAACCGTTCAGCGCCTCGGAAGCCATCGATGGTTCCCGCGAATCACAAGCTGGATACAGATATGCCCAGTCGGTCTCGTGTAAAAAAAAAAAAAAGTTACTGACGATTACGTTATACCCCATAACGCGAAATTTGAGCGCAGCTTTATACGTGTTTTCATTTTGCGGTATATTGGCTGGCGCGGACAATCTGTCTCCTGCGGCACGTTGCAAACGGAGCGAAGCGTGGCGCGACTGGCTCGCTAATCGGGAGATCGCGAGAGGCAGAGCGCGAGTGACGCGCGGGGGCGATTCACAGCGGCCGCTGCAGACGGACCTCCGCTCATGCAGCGCTTTGTTTCCATATATGGTATCGGTGGCGTCATCGATGTACAGACGACGCGCGCATGCTCTGGCGCTATCTCGTAGCCATCGTCGCCGCAGAGCCCGTCTTGCGCCGCACTACGATTTTTTTCTCGCGCTTTCGCCACACCCTCGTCCCCGGCTTTCCTCCTCGCGCTCTAACGCTATCGCCGTCTTTCATCCCCCGCTGCGTTCCGCGTTCGCTCTTTCGTCCCTCACTGTGCTCGTTCGCTTGGTTAAGAGGGACGCCGACGCTCGTCGCAGGAACGGGCGCCCAACTGCGCTCTGAAAAGGGCCAAGGGCCGTGGAAGTTATCGAATGTTCCGGCGAATCACGAGACGGACCCACAGAGCTTATCCGCACGCGGGAGCGGTTCGCGATACGTCGGCGCCTCGGATACTATGTCGTTGATTGTGGCGATCAGCGAAAACACGACAACAGTATGCTCCGATGTACATAGCTTGCACGTGACGTCACGGACGCAGCTTTTCACCGTGCTGGGTCACAAACATGGCACCTAGGATGACGTCAGTACAAGCCATCTATAGCGGAACTATCTTAGGATCTGCAGGAAGCGATCTTGCCTGCAAATAGCTGCGTGCAACCTCCACAACGCTGCACCCTTTGAGCAAGCGGGACAGTTTGCACACGGCGCCATTTGCTTTCCTTCTTCTTCAACCCCTCTCACATGCAGACTAACGCTCTTTTGCTTTTCAAAGTGGGGGGTGAACAAGAAAGGGTGGGGCAGATGGGGGGATGTTGGATTCGGAGCGTCACGGAAAGAGCTGCGGCTGGCGCGGATCAGAGCGGATACGTTCTTCCTCGCGGAAAACAAACGATTTGCCCCTCGGAGGACCTTGTGTAAGTGGCATGTACAAATCGAGGCTCTCCGCTGCGGACCGTCTTCCATCTGCAGCGCGCACGAATCTAGAACACCGCGGGACCTTTAAGCCCATCCCCCCATCAGGACCCATATTTGGGAAGACAAGGCGGGCTACGTGATGCCTTTTGTCCTTCCTTCGGTGACAGTACCGGTTCCGTCGGTTCCGTCGAAAACCGTGCAGCGTCGTGGAGACTGGCGGCCGCCTTGCAAGAGAGAGACAGGAGAGACTACTCGAACTGTTTCTATGGAAGAATTACGGCTGGCTGGCTGGCTGGCTGGCTGATCACTACGTTCATACATGAAACGGCTGCAGCCTTGATTGTCCACCACATATATATATATATGTGTGTATATATATATATATATATATATATATATATATATATATATATATATATAGTTCACTCCGACGAGAGCTATATATATTACCCGCCGTGGTTGCTCAGTGGCGATGGTGTTGGGCTGCTGAGCACGAGGTCGCGGGATCGAATCCCGGCCACGGCGGCCGCATTTCGATGGGGGCGAAATGCCAAAACACCCGTGTGCTTAGATTTAGGTGCACGTTAAAGAACCCCAGGTGGTCAAAATTTCCGGAGTCCTCCACTACGGCGTGCCTCATAATCAGAAAGTGGTTTTGGCACGTAAAACCCCAAATATTATTATTAGAGCTATATATATGGACGTCCTTTGCAAAGGGCATCCGCACATCCATGCGTATAGCAAGGCTATACGAACGGTTGAGCAAGTTGGTACTATTCCATCGTAAATCGCGCGGTTTGTGCGTTACTGAGATACGCAGGCACACGTAATGAGTGAACGTGTAAGACGACGCGGACGAAATAACCGTTTACTCTCGCAAATCTTTGTGAACGTCTCACTTCGCTATCCGCACACGTGCGCGATCTCCCACTTTAGGCGTGCGCGGTGGCCATGGTAGTCTTGCTGACATCGTTCTTCTAAACTTCCGGCTCGCTTTTATTTCAAACAACCGGCTGTGTTGTGTGTGACACTTCGCATCGCAGACACACGAGGCACGCGTCAACCAAAAGATTGCACGATTCAATGAGTTCACGTCCTCACGCGCATACCTTCGTGGCCAATAACAGCACTGCACCGAACAGTAAGGCGAAGGAAGGCGTATACGTAATGACAATACAGGCGCCTACGCGCCTTCGTTTTCATTGTGTTGTTATTAGTCACGACACAATGACAACTTGCCCAGTTTTCCGTCCCCTACACGGATACCTAGAAATGACACCTGTATTTTTCAGTGCAGCGCCAGTGACGGACTGCTGTAGGGGTGATTTGCGTAATACGCCTCAACTATGTGACCAGTGAGTCAGCGACATGCGCAACGCGCACTGAATGCATCCGCAGCGCGCAATTTACAAGCGCCGCAGTTTCGCAGCCTCGTTCCAGGCCGTGTCCCGACCCCTTCTTTCGCAATCAAGCCTCCTGACGAGCAGCAAGCAACCTGTGAAATATTGCGAGCCGTTTCCTTCGGCTGAACAGCAGATGTTGTGAGCCGGCCGCGGTCAGGTTCTCGAAGCACACGTAATCATGACGCTCCAGGGAACGTCGGCTCGCTTACCAAGACTTTCTCGAGCGCAGCTTCCTGTGCCCGAGACTATACGTACGTGCCGAAGAAGTTTGGCCGCGCCTCAGAGAGAACCGAGTGGGTCGGTGGCAAAGCCGCGACCCGTTCCTTTGGGAAGATGGTTAGGGTGAGGCTGATCCTGGCTGTAGCATGCCAGCATCACGCGTAAAAGAAAGAAGGTGCGGGGCAAGAGGACGCGGTAACGGAATGCCATTTACGTGCGAGCCGTAGCTGCGTTAGCTCGGGGGAAACGTCTTCTGGCGGAACTGCAGCGAATTAGCAACCACCGCAGCTTGTCGCTGCTCGAGTTGAAGAAGGGCGAACGAGAGAGGGAAGAAAAAGCATCACCTTTCGCATCCCGCGAGGAAATAAAGACAATGGAAAGAGCCGCAGTCTGAAACTGGCTTTTTTCTTCCTTTCTTTCTTCCTTTCTTTCTTTTAATTTTATTTTTTCAATTTTTTTAGCGCATCCCGACATAAGCCGGGCGGGGGGGGGTGGGGAGTCTCAGGATGATGCGACGGTAACGCTCGTCCCGGATGGTGAATGTGCGTTGGGAGATTTCGTGTAATAAGACGACGATACTCATCCCGGAAAGGAAAGCCGGACCCGTCGGTCTTGCGGAGCCGCTATAGGGGCTGGCGTCTTTCGGCCCCCAAATCACCGCCGCCGCGGCCGGATTGAGGCCCTCCGCAACGAGGGCGATAAATAACGGAGCGCGAAGTAGAGAATCTGGCCCCGCTGGCCGCGCTTAAGATGACTCGCTCGCTCGTTCGTTCGTCCGTCCGTCTGTCAGTCTCACCGGGACTTGGCCGTGTGTGTGGCACCGTCGTTGCCGATTCTCCGACGCCCTTCCCATTTTTTCCTCCCTTTTTCGGGAAAATGGGCCCACTCAAACCTAGCGGCACACCGCTGCAGTGCGCGCTGAATGTCTCGTCGTTGCTGGGAAGCAGCTTTCCGGCGTCCGCGTGCGCACACAAACGCAAGGGAGCCTCATTGCCTCCTCTTTCTTTCTTTTCTTTTTTCTTTTATCGCGGCGGCCCGCTCACATGTGTTTGCCCCGTGCGGCGAACGATCGAGCACTTGGGCAGAAAGTGTGATTCTGTCTGCGAGTCATGGTCGCGAGTTCGAACACGGCGCTCCTCGTGAATGGGGAGAAACGAGGACGGAAAAATAGTTGAGGATAGTCACGGCCTCCGAGAACGGGCGGCGCGCGGATCTCGGAGGCCATGCAATGGTGTTTGCCTGAGCGAGAATCGAGGGCAATGTTTGCGGGCAAACGATGTGCAGTGTTTCTTCTTCCCTGCTGTTCACGTCAGTGTCTTCTGCTGGAAACTTTATTCTGCAATGAGTAATGTTGCAACGTTACTTGTGGAAGACAACGGGACATCATGAGGGTGTACCTACGTTCTCGCCCAACTTTGCCGGCACTTTCGCTCGGTTCCGAGGCGCTTCAGGAGCCAAACGGGGCTCCATGAATGATTGGAAATTGAGCCACTTGGCAATGATTCGTTTCGCGCGCCAGTGCAGGCGTAGGAACACGTGCACACAGCTGCGAACGCCCACCGACCTGATTAATTGAAAGGTCACACAGTAGCGGAAAAGAAGAAAAACGCGGAACTTGCCTGCGCGTGCGCGGATTTTTGTCTTCTTTTGAGTTTCTCCTTTCTCTTCCGATTGTGTCCGTATACTATTTACACCGGCATTGCAGTAACACAAGGCTGCATGTTCCGGCGTGTGGCTTGAAGAAAAAAAAAACCTTTTTTTTAAAGGTGGCCGCAATCACTGTGGTCATTACGCAACTTACAAAACGGCCCTGTTCCGTCGACCGCGTAGCTGCTTCGGCGCCGACGGCCTTGCGCAGTAATTATGAAATAAAGGCGCCTCGTTCTTTCGAAAAAAAAAAACGACTGCCGCCTATAACGCCATCGCGCACGCTGCAGTCTTTCGTCATAAACACGTCGAGCCATTGTGGACGATGAGTCTCGTTAAAAGAGGGCGGAAGGTGGGAGTCGAGGGATATACGTTCCGGGAAGGAAAGGGAAGCGGGCGCTTCCGGCAAGGAAGTACTTCCTCCGACATTTCCGGTTTCTCGATCGCCGTTTCTGTGTGGCCGCGTCTGTGTATGTGTGTGCGAAGCGCTGCGCGGCCGTCGACGTAATGGACGTAGCCGAGGAAGGAGGCTCCCTGCTGCGCGTCAACGCGACCCCGCTGCGTCATTCACGGCGAGCCTCTTAACAGAGCGGGGCCGGCGAGCTTTATATAGGTGCGCCGGCGCACGGTCATTATTGTCTCGTCCCTGGATGTGGGCGACGATCGCGGCGCGCAGCCGCCGATCGTGCGACAAATGGCGGAGGCTTCTTCGTCCGGGCGTTGGGAATGCTTGGCTGTGCACCGGATAACCGCGGCGATTTCCGTTCCGAGCGAAATCTCCAGTGGAGAAGGGCCTTTTCGATACGCGTCTGCTATAGTTCGATTATTATTATTATTATTATTATTATTATTATTATTATTATTATTATTATTATTATTATTATTATTATTATCTCACGACGAAAGAGCTATCGGCAGCCCTTATTTTTCACTGCTTATCTGTACCGAATTACTCATAATTTACGAGTTTCTCTCTCTCCTTTTCGTCTTGTACTCCTTAAAATTCAATTCACTTTCGGCAGGACAGCATAGTATAGAACAGTCGACGTGTCCTCTCTGTTCGTATTGGCTCAGGACTCGCTGTGGGAGAGGGAAGTGGCGCGGAGCCACGTCGGGGTGACGGCCAGGTGTGGAGACGATGTGTCGGTGTCACGTGGTATGGAGCGTCACGTGTCACGTGGTAGGGAGTAGGGCGGCGGCGGGGCACCTAGAAGTGGCATAACCGTGGGAAGGATGACGTACAGGTCACGGTTGCCTCTCTCCGTGTCTGTCTCCTGGTTTAGCGCATAACATGATGTGTTATACGTAAAGCTAAATTGGCCAGGCCTATCGAGAGGTCGCTGCCTGCGCGGCATATAACCGTCGATTCGTTAGTTCGTTATAGATCTGTCATGCAGCGAGATGGTTCTATCACGTGACTACGGTCTCGAAATCGGTAATGCCCGAACTCGGTGGGGCTGATGCGGCATGTGCTGCCATCCCGTGTGCTGCGTGATAGACACAGCTGCATGTCCGGGTACCTTAATTACTACCTTCGTTGGAGGTGTACTTTTGATGGTGATGCTGACAGTGTCCTGTTATATGCGCCTCTTGTGCCTTGTTTTTAATTTTATATACGCTGACATGTATCCGCCCTGTCGAGTGTTATGTAGTCGCAATGTATAGGCATCACAGAAGGATTTTTTTTCCTTTAAGTGCAGCAGCTGACGTCCTGAAAAAAGATTACATTAGATTCCAGAGAGAAGAAGAGGGCCTCATCCTTTTCCCCATTTTTTGTTCCCTCATCTTTTTCTGCGCGTCAGGGACCTCAAGTTGTCCGTCCGTCCGTCCGTCCGTCCGTCCGTCCGTCCGTCCGTCCATCCATCCATCCATCCATCCATCCATCCATCCATCCATCCATCCATCCATCCATCCATCCATCCATCCATCCATCCATCCATCCATCCATCCATCCATCTCTTGCGCTTCAGAAACATTCTGTGGTAAACATCGACGTACTATAGCCCGACTTGCCGACTTGCTGAAGACAGTTATATCTTTCCCGAAACGTTGGCCCCATCAAGTCTCCATCTTCCAATGTAACCTGTATTATAGGCTACTTCTTTCGACGGGTTATACCGTCAGCTATTTGCTGGAAATCCTTGCAAAAATTGACATAGACATAATGTGTTTCTGTTTACTTTCTGCGTACTTCGACATGATGTCTGTTGAGACGCAACTGAACATTAAGCATTATTTCTGTAAGCGAATGCAGAATGTAGGGTGCCTAAAACGGTCTCAGTCAACCACGGTGCTCAGCTTATCAATGTTCTCAAGGTGCGTGTCAACATCATTAGGTCTCTGATTGTCGGTCGTCAGACACCAGCAGCATTAGCCGCAACGAGAGATTGCGCACTCCAGTAATGGAGTGTCTGAAGACCGAGTCGGTGGATAATATATGCTTGCCACAGTCGTCGTTGTATCTCCGAGACTTCTAGCAAAACAGCCGCACATTCAAACTCGGCGTCGCAGATGTCACCTGTGTCAGTAACTGCGAAATGTAGGTCAGCTCGTATACGTAGCACGATGCTTTTGAAGCATTTCGTGGATGCGTGACGTCTGTGCTCTGCGTCCCTGCCCGTGTCCGCGGTCGTAGCTTGCCTCGTAATGCCAGAGCACTGTTAGTGAAAATTAAGACTTGGCTCTGTGTTGGAGCGCCAACGCTTGTATCGTCAATGGCGTGTCGACAGTCCGTCGTGTATACGTCCTGTGGCTCCTGTGAGACAATTGAACGCCTTATATCGGAGTGTCCCGCATTCGTCACACAACGTGCACTGCTGATTAGGGAATATGGACTGACTGGACTGAAGTGTGCGACCCTTGACGATTGATTGCCTGTTTCCGAGAGGGAGTGCTGCTCAACGCGACCGGGCCCATATAGAGCCTTGGTAACTTTCATGCAGAAAACTGATTTGACCTCCCGTTTATGGAAAATTTTTTTGCCATGTTCCTACTTTCTTTTGTCCGTGTCTCTGTCATTTGTTCATTTCCTATTTTCTTTCCAATTTCTTTGTTTCCTACCTTCTCTTCTTTTCATTTCTTCCTCCCAAAAGAGTAGGCAGGCGTTGTGCCCCTCTCGGTGGCAGTTGTCAGCTTGCTCCCTCCCTGTTTCCTTTGTGTGCTTGTATGTTTCCGTATCCAATAATAATTTGACGTAATAGTTGTTGACAAATTCGACTTCGCCCTGCCATCTGCTAGCCGCCTGGTTAGCTCAGAAGGCAGAGCGGCTGCCCCGGAAAGGCGGTGGTTCCGGGTTCGAGTCCCGGTCCAGGACGAATTTTTCTTCAACTGCGAGGCTTTTCTTTCGAGGAACCCGTATGGGTTTCCTTTGTAGCAATTGCTACGATTGGGTGGATGTCTCATTTTCCGTAAATAATATACTACTACTACTACTACTACTACTACTACTACTACTACTACTACTACTACTACTACTAATAATAATAATAATAATAATAATAATAATAATAATAATGTAGAATAACCCGCAGCCCTAAATGGTTAGCACAGGTAATGACACTAAATGACACTGCTTGAGGTATGACGAAGGACTGGTTAGGAACAACGTTAAGAACCGCAAGCAGCGCGATTAGCCACGAATTCTTTTTACAGAAATAACCCAAATTCCGAAAATGAAGAAAAATATAGAATAACGATGCCGATCTTACTTCGTAACTCAACTGTATTAAAAGAAAACAGTATCGCGATTACGTAGACTGCAAACGTTCGGATGTCTAAAGCGGTCAAAATTGATTTATTTTACAACTCTCTTACATATACCCATAATTCGTGAGTATCACTTTTGCAGAAGTCGCTTAAACAATGTAATGATGTCACGTAAAAAAAAAAAACCATAAGCGCTTGCTCTCTTGAATGTTTACGAGCTGAGGGGAATGCAAATAACACTTGGAATGAAATATAACACTATATAGCTTAACGGTGGTGCCGTATAAATTTATGGTTATCTCAGTACATATGCGGAGCAATAAAGAACGCGGCAGACTCGTAATAAGATGGGACAGACGCGTCCAGTCTTCCACGTCTGTTGTCGGCTTAATTGGCGCCGGCAGACGGTAATATATTTAACAGGGATAAGCGGGCTAGTTGGTGGTCGTTAATAGACGGTAATATATTTCTCGCGGGCCCGGAAAGCAAGCCGATAAGCTTTTCACCCTCAAGTTTCCCGGCTCGAGAAGCCATCTGTATCGTTTCGCATTGTGATGGCTTTGCCGCCACCGCTTTCGTGGTCCTTCGTTTCGTTTTCCGCTCGCCGTTCTAGGTAGTAGCAGCATAGCGTTACGCTTTATTACGCCTCTAAGAGGTAAAGGGTCGAGTGGAGAAGGTGATCTTCACTCGCGTGCGAGCAGACTCTCTCAGTCCAGAAGTCCAGCAGCAGCCACATGGCCGCCGGCCGAGCCAGCTCCAGCTGGACAGTGCTGCTTTCCAGCAATGCCCGAATCCGTTCTGCATTCAGCGTCCAGACACCAGCGCAGCTCTTTGCGTATACAAGAAGAGGACGATTGAGAGGCTGAGACGCACACGCGGACGTACACTCACAACACCTGCGCGAAAAGATGCATTCATGTCCTACCAACATGTCCAAACCGTCACCTTAGCGAGATCCAGACACCCTACGCCGCCATGGCTATGCATTGCGTTCAACTGCGGAGCGAGGGGACGCGCGTTCGACTCCCTGCTTCCTGCAGCCATATATACATCTTCGGTGAAGCAGGGGGGACGCCAGTGTAGTGAGATGTCATCATCTACTGTACCGAAATCGATCCGACAATTAAAGGAGTCCAGCGTTGTTCAGTATATGCGGCGGCGTCCGTAAGTGTAGCGTTGGGACTAGTGTATAGGCTTCCATATATCAGGCCCGTCACCGTGCAACATTCCGGAACCCACGCCCTTTGTATGCGCGCCGTTGAAGCGCGTCACCTCGGCGCGAAAGCCGTGCAAATTAAAGTAGCCCTCTATACTCTGTTGCCAAGGGACTTTAACACGCACGTTCCTTTTTCTTTTCATTTTTGTCTCCCTCTTACTGTATTCTTCTGCGTACCCCCTCCCCCCCCCCCCCCACTTTTTTTTCGTTTCTTTTAATTCCCGGCCTCTTTGGATCCCTTTCAATTCGGGAGGACACATGGCACGAAATGCGTCATAGGGACGAGGCGCAAAAACTCTCTCTCTCTCTCTCTCTCTCTCTCTCTCTCTCTCTCTCTCTCTCTCTCTCTCTCTCTCTCTCTCTCTCTCCTTCATGTTTCAGTTCAGCGCTTTCGCCCGCGCGCGCCCGTACGTACCCTCTTTAAAATTGCACCGCGAGCGGGGGGGAAGAGGGAGGAGGAGGAGGAGGGGGTAGCGTGACGTTCTCATTCGGCCGATAAGAATGCGAATTTTCCGTGGCAAGAATTCGGGCAGCAGCGCGCGAGCGCGCATGTCTTTTGAGAGAGCCTCGGCGAAGCGGTTGGTGCGTGCGCCGTCCTCCGTATCTCTCTCTCCGTTGGCGCCATCGCGCGCGGGAAACAAATATAAATATCAATGATCCAAAGCGAGCGGAAGGAGGGAGGAGGAGACAAGATGATGCGGGCGTGCAATGGTTCCCGAAAGAAGAATGAAAGAGGAGACCGTCGAGGGAAGCCCGACATGCGCGATTGTGCACGTATACGTATAATAAGATTATTTGCGAGGAAGAGACGACATCGCTCGGGAAACTGCAGGGAAGTAGGGGAGGGGGGAAGGGGGTCGAGGCGCCCCCCCCCCCCCCCGCAATATGCGGAGAAAGAAATTCGCTCCGAGAAAGAAAATGCGACGCAGCGAAATGAAACGGTCGTCCTCCGCGCGGACTTGAAAAAACCGCGCCCGAAATTTCTCTTCTCGAAATGAGCGAGCTGCGCCCGACCGCGCGCGCTGCCTCCCTGTAATACCGTGCAACGTATCGTAGGCTTATACAGATACGATATGAGGGGCACCAGCCCCAATCATGGACGGCCGAATTCGCCTTCTCAGGTATAAAAGACAGCTCGATGGGCGAGCGCTCGGTCTTCTTCTTCGAGGTCCCGAACATATGCGACAATCTTGCTTGTGCTGGAATTTGGCGCAGTATTAGCGTTCACACGCGGTCGCCGTACGGTCCAGGTAACTAGGGTCTCCGGCGCGCCCTTGAAGACGTCCGTATACACTTGAGTATCCCACGTTATAGTCGTTATAGTCACGTTATAGTCGAGCGTTATGGTATCTCATCGATACACCCCAGCTCGTTGAAACAGTTCGCGTTAGATACACTCGCGTGAAATATGGGTTCCTCCCCGTCTGACTTACCCCCGTGTCTGAATCGTGCAGACAGCGTTCGCAGCGCTGATCCGTTCTAGTGCGAGAAAAAAACAGCACATATCTCACGCTTCTCCGTTGTGCTCCTTTCATTCAGCTCTCGGCGGTGTGGAACGCGGCCCTGGCGTTCGCCCTTGGGGCAACATTTGCTGTCTTCGCCCCTACTTTACCCTCGGTCATATATATACCCACCAGGTCGCTGTTTCCTTATTCTCTGGCTTTTTTTTTTTCTTTCTAGTCGCTCCGGAAGTCCCATGAATGGGCGGACCAAATAATATCTCGATATCTTCCGGTTCTCAGTTGGTAGACCGACCCTATAGCCTCTCTGCTCTTCTCGTAGTTCAACAGCTTCTGCAGCCGCGGCGCCGCGTCTTCCTGATATGCCTGCTACGTCTTCCTAAAATTCCTTTCTCGCTGCACATTTCCCCAACGGGATCCTCGTGTGTTGCATTTATTCGCGCAGCTTCTGGGTGAACAAGTAGAGGCTTGCCGTGATTTGCCGTTCCATGGCAATTCTTTCTTCAAACCTTGCTGTTTTCTTTCTTTTTCTCTTTCTTTCACTTGCAGTAGCTATGTCATACTCGGTGTTTGTATTTGATTCAGGAAGCCTTTGTCTGAAGCCTCCTGTGTCTCGTATGTGCCTCCGAGATGTGTGATCACGCAAAGCTTTACTTCCGAATATAGCTAATTATTCTTCGTTGCTTGCCCACTGGTTTTTGTCATCTTGTCTAAAGCCTCGTTTGGCCACATACCTAATTACGCAACAGGGGGAGGAAGGGGTGTTTGGGGAGGGGAGCGGTAAAATATGCAGAGCTGTGCGCCGAAATCACGGAGGCAACAGCCGTCACTCACTGAGTGCGTAAAGCCCCTGAATGTGAGTATGTTTTCTATGGCGCCACGGTACCGCAACCTGAAGCTGCGATTGACGAGCAGGAGCACGTATCAGTGGCGTAGCCAGAAGGCGCAGGAGGTGGGCACCGAGATTCAGCCCTCCCCCCTCCCTCGAAAAAAATCCTGGCTACGCGCCTGCTACGTCTGTCTGTCTTGTCTGTCTTGTCTGTCTTGTCTGTCTGTCTGTCTGTCTGTCTGTCTGTCTGTCTGTCTGTCTGTCTGTCTGTCTGTCTGTCTGTCTGTCTGTCTGTCTGTGACATGCTTCGAAGATAACTTATTCATATTCGCCATTGTATTGTAGGCTTAGCGCACAATTTGAACAGGCAATCACTCTACATTGTTGCGGTACGCCGACGCGCACGATACGCACTGTTTCGCATAGGCAGAAAACTCCTGCGAAATTGAGCGTGTTTTGCGAGCGAACGCGAAGCATCTCCTGATGCGGATTGCAAGGCAGGATCCCATGCGACTTGCTGCAGCAACTTTCCCTTTGTCGCACAAGTCGCCTTCAGGTGCCCGCGTGTGAACGCTCTCTGCATGTACTTCGCTGCCGTGATGCGAGCCGTCGTGGTTAGCTGCTCAATCGTATTCCCTCTTGTCAGCCATGGAGGTGGCTTCGAGGTTATAAGCCTGCTGCTAAAGGTATAGTATACGCGCTAAAGAGTGACGTCTAGTTTTATGTGGTGAATTGCACGATTTACAATGTCTGTAACGTGTGTTGTACACCGTGAGCCAAAAAGCCAGAAAAAATAACGCAATAAGGATACGCGCTGACACCTCGTGGCGTCTGGAGTTTGTGAAGCTTCCACTCGAGACTATAGTTCATAGTGTATCCATGTATTTACAGGCAAGGATGCTATTAATTGTCTTACAAAGGAACCGAAACGAGTTGTGAACACTTTTTCTGTATGAACGAAAACTGTCCAGACGTGACGTGTATACTCACGAAAATGCCTTTAAGTTCGCGACGTCACCCTAATGCGCCGGTGCTGCTGTTAAAAGTGCGAAACTCAATGGTAACTTTTCCTTTCGTTTTCTTAGCTAATAACCAACATTTTAGCGCCAGTAAATAAAATTCGAATCTTGAATAAAAAGAAAAGTGCTTCACCAGACTAAGCTAACTTATATAGTGTTGCACGTTAGTGTCCATTTACTAGTAACCCTAATCCTGTCGCAAGCATCAGACACTCCAAGTTTCATACATATTCGATATTTTCTAATGTAAGCCTGGATTCCATTAAGTGCTAGGGTAACGTCGTCCTATACCGGCGAGGCTTGTCTGACTGACTGCGCGTACTTGCGCTATATAAGCATTCCCTCATTCGCCTCTCGGTTAACGGCTAATAAAAATTCGGAGAGGCCGCGCGCTATTAGAAGGAGCCGCGTTTGTTCTAGGTCGTTTTCCCTGTTTCGTCGCTTTATTTATTCATATATTTTTGTTGGGGAGGGGGGGGGGTGCCTTTTTCTTCCGCCGGAGCGATAACACCGCGAACTGCATTTCACGACGAAGAAAGCACGTCTAACGCGAGTCCGCGGGGAATGGGCGCAGCTTATATTATAATGGGCTCTGGTGCGACTTTGGCCGAGTTTGCGAAGAAACATCCGTGTTGTTTGGTCGAGAACTGCGTAGTCGGGAAACTACGAGCGCTCATCAGAATAAAGGAAGATGAATAAAAGAAAAATGAGCAGCAGGGGAAACAAAGAGGGTGGGGGTAAAAACTAGCGCACGAATTTTTTTTTTTATGCCCGATACATATATAGAGGTGCTTTGCGGAAGCAGTCGAAACGTGACACATGCGAGCCGAATGAGTTCCATGGAGTCAGCGATATGGAGAAGAGAACTGATATTATATGAAGAAAGAAAGGGAAAAAAAGAAGAGACTGGATGGATGTTTGGGCGCCTCGTTTGGGCAGCGTGATCACGTACAAGCGTTTCTTTTTTTTCTTTGCTGAACTTCTTCGTCCGGAGCGAATGGTCCTGTCATTTTGGCGGGCATGCAAAAAAAAAAAGAAAAGGTTCGGGGACCAAATTATACAACGTCACGTGTCTTCGTTTCTTGACGCTTATTCGGCCGTTTTCTGTACGTGAACAACGACTTTTTCGAGCGTCGAGTGCCTGTACTTGCTAAAAGGAGTACGGCCGTTTTATTCCGGCCGTATACCCTGGCAAAAATGATGCGTCGTGTTCAGTTGAGCTTCAACAAACATTTCACTGAAGGCAACAGAAAAACAACGTAAACTCAACGTTATCTCAATAATTATTTTTATAAGGGGTATACACTGCCTTATTAAAAGCGAAGCTTTTTCTTTGCGAACCTCTCGGGGTTTTCGTGACCGTGGCTGCTGCGGCATGGCCTTTGTCTAGCCGAATAAGGCCAACCAATCGCAACGCAGGACGTGCGCGACACTGCCGCTTAGTTCCTTGCACCACCGCCAGATGGCGCTCGCTTCCGCGGCGGCGGCGGTGGCGTGCGGGGGAAAGCAAAAAATAAGTAAAAGAACCAGAAAGCTTGCATCCGTGGTGGTGGCAGCAGCATTGCATTAGCCTCTCTACAATGCCTGAATAAATCCTTCCGTGTCACTCTGTGTGGACATTTCAATAAACACAAACACGTGTTTCGACTCTTTGTGCACTAGCACAAAGCTTCGCTGTATGTAGATTCCGACTCGTTGAATCTGCTGCAGTTCTTTATTATTTTTTTCTGCAAGTTTTGAGGCGTCCCTGGCACCCTGCGTCACACGGTAATGAAGTGCCCGGGACCCTCGCAGCAACCTAAGACGGAAGATGAAAAAACAGTAGAAGCAGAGAAGACAGGAGGGGACAAGTGTGGGAGGCCCTGGCAAGGTCTTGTCCAGGGCTGGACTACCAGCGAAAGTAGGTGGACCGGGCCAGGACGGCAGCAAGAGCCCATAGTTTCCTGGAACGAGGAAGCCACCCACCTGATCGATATCCCCTATAAAAATAATTATTGACATAACGTTGTGTTTATATTGACTTTCTATTGCCTTCGATGAAATGTCCGTTGAAGCTTAATTGAACATGCCGCATTATACTTGTCAGGGGAGATCGAATAGCGATCTCTCTTGCTAGTTTAGAAATAAACGTTTCTTTCTCTCTTCTCTCTATCATGGCGAGGGTGAAGCTGGCTTCAAACAGCAGTGGCGACTTCCGCTTCTTCATGTCTAAACGCGTCTCTTTTTCTCTTCATGTTCTTACTGTTGAACGCTACGCGGGACTCGGACGTTTGATACACGCATGCCCCAAGCAAGATGCTTTGCTTGCACTGTGCCGCCGTGTGTGGATCCATGCATTTGGCTGTACCACCACGTGGACCAGTTTCGGTATTTATGTATGTTCTTCGTCTGCAAATAAACAATTGAAGTGGAACGAGGTGAGCCCTGAGGTGTTACGCGCGCGCCTTTTTGACCCGTGAAAAGTGTCCGAAAGTTACTGTTCCCTTTTTGTGTTCTGAATATGAATATTTTACATCAAGCGCGTGCTCTTGTCAAGCGGTGGGAAGTGTACATCATCATCAGCCTGGCTACGCCCACTGCAGGGCAGAGGCCTCTCCCATACTTCTCCAACAATCCCGGTCACGTGCTAATTGTGGCCATGTTGGCCCTGCAAACTTCTTAATCTCATCCGCCCATCTAACTTTCTGCCGCCCCCTCATCCATCCACCACAGTTATCACCCGTAACTCTGCTTGGAAAAATAAATAAATCTAGAAATTGGTCAATCAACTTCCGAAAGCATTTCAAAATTTCACAAACTTTTCACAAACGAACAGAAGCGCATGGGTTCGTCGCGAGTTCACTGCTGCAGTACCAGCATTGAGCAGGGCTGCATGCGTTTACGTGACGCCTTTCTTGAAAAAAAAATTTTTGGCGCAATTTTTTTTTTTTTGGCGCAGCGCAAGTCCGCTGAATACAGACCTCAAACGGCAGCTGGAAGAAGACTGTGTTTGAGCTTCCATGTAACACAATTCTGTTTTCTCGTATATTCAAATTACAATTCGACGCTATCATCTCTGTACGTTTTCTGTAAGTCGTACTTAACGAATTTTCTGACGCATTTTATACTTTCAGAAAGTCAATTAGTTGGGCCTGCGTGGTTCAGGATGTGCGGTTCGGGATCATTGCGTTCACGCAGAAAAAAAAAAGAAAAAAATGCGCGGAAGCCTATAGCCATAAAACAGCTTCGCTGTAAAATTGAAAAAAAAAGAGAGACTGAAATATGCCGACTGCAGTTACACGGGATAGAATGTTCTATACGTGCGGGTGAAAATGTTCACACCCGCGTTTATTTTTTTTTTTTCTTTCTTTCGTAACCCGCAGTGTCGTTTGTCAATCTCACAGATCGTGCGCGAACGGGTCCGCGGCTGGGAGTCGCACCACGGCGTCGTGTGGAACAGCCACCCCGGCGCCCTGCTGACGCTGCGGCGGTTCGCGGACACCCTGAGGCCGCTTCCTTTCCACCGGCACCGCGGCAGCGGCGACGCGGACGAGCGGGGCGGCCGTTACACGGCCGTCGTCTACTCCGCCATGCCCAGCGCGCAGCCGCTCCAGAGGCTGCTCAAGAGCCTGCTCCGCTCCGCCTGCCTCGCCAAGGTTTGTCCTCCCCCGCCAGGGGGCCCCGTCGGGTTGAGGTTCGAGTATACCCAGCGGTCGATTTAGGCACCACTGGCCTCCGTGAAGCCCTCGGGTTCAGCGAGAGCAGTGGAAAAGTAAACATATCCGCAGTAGGGATTAGTAAGAGGCGACTGGAGGATTGGTGGAAGAAAAGTAGGGAAACGACAAAAAACGGAGACGCACAGAAACACAGTTCGCAATAGGGGATCAGAGAATTCGGTTGTGGGAGTTCATAGTGCTTTTTTTTTTCTTCATTTTTCTAACCTAGGTAGGACATTAGGCAGTATAATAGCAAGAGCTTCTTGGCGCAACCCACCGCCCCGTACCAAACGGGACACTCATAACATCCATCCATCCGACCCAACGTCCTAACCTAGTAACGTCGGTTCAACCTATAGGTGACGTCGATGTCAGCGGCACCCTAGTGGCACCCTAGTTCAATCGGTCAGCAGTCAGGATTAAGCAAGCTACGTTTCGAGTATTCGTGAAAAAGAAAAGGAAACAAAAAAGCAGGGAAGAGGTTGATACGACCGGATCCGTTACAGGCATCGGTAGCGGCACAAGGCAGACAGTGAAGTTTTGAGGAAGCATAAAAGAAGATTAAGGGAGATGTGTCCAAAATTGCTGGAATGAAAAGCGTGTATAGCATACCCGATTAACTCGGGCAGGCTATGAGTGACTATTTGTCACCGCCTCATTTCAGAGGGGTTGCTAGTAAATCACCATGTTCACACTTCGTCGAAGTACACTATATAGCCGGAGTGGACAGCACAAGCGAATTATGTCCTTTTCTTTAGGTTGACATAGTCCCTTTTGTTCCTTTCATTATGCGTTAGCATTACGCGTGTCAAAGTGGAAAAAGAGTACCTCTGTGGGGAGTGTAGGAAGCCAGCCACGCGGTAGTGTGTGTGTGTGTGTGTGTGTGTGTGTGTGTGTTTTGTCGCATAGGCTAGAACGAGGTGTATGCGCTTTTTTCTTTTTTTCAGCGCACTCAAAATAAACCGACCAACTTCATTGTCGTCGCGACTGTCCTTTCGACGCTCTTTTTTATTTTATTTTTTCTCCGCATCGGCGCGCCAAGGGAAAGTGTGCGGCCCGGATTCCCCCGAAGTCTCCCGTATCGTAGGTCATCAGCGTCGCTGCGTCCGCCCGAGTCGATTCAGAGAGACCCGACGCGAATTCGGCAGATGCCCATCGTCGGCCATCCGCGCATGCCTCGGGCATTCTTCTTCGCCGTCGGCTCCAGGTCGAAAGAAAGCGACAGCGCGCGGCGATTGCTTTCGTCGTCAGAAGTCGGTGTGTGTACACGATCGGGCTGCGCGGTCGTCCCCGGAGAAAGCTAGTGACAGTCCAATGACACGGCGCAATGCTGTTCTCGGTTCTTTCTTTCTTTCTTTCTTCCATTGCGCAAATCGCTTGAAGAGAGAGAGTGAAAAAAAAAAAAGAAGAACCGCGTAGAGCTCAGTTATGCATTACGCCAACCACGATGCTTTCTCCAGGCACGGCGCCACGCTACAAACGCATGTTACAGCTACGGTATACCGCCGCGGTAGCTTGTAGTGCGTGACTTATGGTGCTTAGAGCTCGAGATCGCCGGTTGGGTAGCGACCGCGCATTTCGATTGGGGCGCCATATGCAGAGGCCGTGTGAACGTACGCTTGGAGTCACGTTAAAGGATCCCAGGTCGTTGAGATTAATACGGAAGTCCTCCCTTACAGCGTGCCTCATAATCGGATAGTGGTTTTGGTGCGTAAAATCCCAGATTTTCTTTTTCCTTTCTTTTTTTCTTTTTTGCAATTGTGGTATACGGGGGAAAAGAAAGCAGATTTACTTGCAAAACAGGGACACAAGAGCGAGCAAGCCAGCACACACGCCGGCTAACAACTGAAAAGGTCGCACAGTGCCTGGAAAAGAAGACAAGAAAAAAAAACTGTGTTTGCTCGTAGTACGCGTACAGGCAGCGCACAGGTAAGCACCCTCGAAAGATAACGGTTTAGGCATAACGGTTCCTCATTATACAACATATCCGAGGGCTAACATACTACGCACGCGATACCGCTGTAACGTATGCGAGCAGTTTCTCATTTCGTTTTTCTGAATAGAACTTTACTATCTGCAATTTGTGTGTGTGTGTGTTCTCAGACATAAGATTGAAGAACTGCGTCTTCTGATCGTGTCGTGCATGGCGTATCGTAATGGTCGAACCTCGATATAACGAAGTTGTACTTGCAGCAAAAAAACTTCGTTAAATCGCGAATTTCGTTCATTCGAGGTTTGAAAGTTTCAGCATTAAAAACAAGTTCACAAATTCCCAGAGCATTCCTGGTGGATAGTATATCTTATTAGTAAGCGCACATACACAAATTGCAAGGGTATCGGGCCATAATACCGCGGTTATGAGCGCCAGCGCATGAGGTGGGGATGGCGCCGGGAGCAACGCATCGACGGGGCTTCGCGGCGCCCGAGATCTGCGTCTGTTGCGTCGTGCGGTGCCCTGAATCTCGGAGGCCATGGCTGACTGCGCTTAGTGCGCGGAGCCGGCGCCCGCAAATTAAAACCAGAAGTGTAGAACCATTTCGACTCCACCTTTGCACTTGCCGCGGCGGGGAGAATTTGCGCATGAGAGGAGGAGAAAAGCCTTCCCCCATCGTGCGCTTGATCACGTTACCGAGCTTTCACTCTCTCCCCATCCCTCGTGCGCAGAAGGCATCGTCAGGTCTCGCGTTTCTCCGCACGCCCCGCTGCCTCTGCAAGTTTGCCAATGCGACAGATGGCGCAGCGCTGTTTTACAGCGGTGTTGCCGCTCAAACATTTCATGCAGAAAGATCTTTGAAATAACTTTTGCCTCGGCCGACATCATTATAGTTTTTTGCTAGATGAAATAGCCATACAGGCTTCAAGTTCGTGCTTGAGATGGCCGAAAACGTAGTTCAATCGCGAAAGAAAATACACGGTTTTCAATGCAACTCATATCGGCAAATGAAAATAGTTCGTTACATCGCGAATTTCGTTACGTCGAGATTCGTTGTATCGAGGTTCGACCGTAATCGTAGCACGTGAACAAGTCAGCCTTGGATTATCTCGCATGAAGATGAATTGACGTGTTGTCAAAACCGTTACATTACGAAAGCGCCCATGCGTGTCCGTGATTGACGGATTGGCGCCGCCTTCTCATCAGCTTGCGATTGTTTTTCTCTTCGTCTTTTTTTTTTCTCCCGCCACTGTGCGACATTTTGTGTTGTCCTTGTCGCTCTTCTTGTATCCGTGTTTTTTGTACGTCCGCATTTCCCTAAACCAGCTTGCTGAGCCTTCCGTCGTTCTAGCGCACGTTTCAGTGGCTCACAACGAGTTTCTAATGTAGATTTGTAGCAGTTGAATGCGAGCGGCGAGTTCAGATCCTAACGGAAATCAATATAGGAATTCGCCTCGGACTTGTCCGAGACGTGTGTGTATGGCTTA
Organism: Dermacentor variabilis; assembly: GCF_050947875.1. Taxonomy (NCBI): domain Eukaryota; kingdom Metazoa; phylum Arthropoda; class Arachnida; order Ixodida; family Ixodidae; genus Dermacentor; species Dermacentor variabilis. The sequence goes on from NC_134574.1 coordinate 153,559,706, forward strand.
ATAGACAAGAGATAAACAAATGCGAGACCTGGGAAACATATCCTGCAGTGGACGTTTGCTAATAGCTAGCTCACGTGTTGTCTTTCTTCCCTCCCCCCTCACCCCACCGTTTTCCCGCCCCATTTGTCTTGCGATGACGACGATGAATACAATTATGTACAATCAACCGCAAAAGTTTACGGGACGCAGGTTGTGCCAAGAAGCTGAATTTTCGCGGAGCGTGGTCACACAGCCTAAAATTAAATGTTCCAGCATGTAGTAGCCGTCGCCACCTACACAGCAATTCATTAAATACGAAGTGTCATGCCTTAACAGTGCAGGGATTCACATTTGAAGGGGAAACCGCATCCCGTAAACTTTTGCTGTTGACTGTACGGGCATGTTTTTCGAAGCGCCGGACGACTTGAGCAGGGAACGGGAAGGAGCGCAGTGCGCGCGCCCGCTCTGCTGATTGGCCAATGGCGAATTACGTCACAATTACGTCACACATGCGCGGCGGTGTTGACGCTGGTTTCGGTGTTTTGCGTTCGACAAATAATCGTAGCGCGTGCAGGTCGCGCACGACAAACGCGTGCAGAAGGAGGGTGCGTTGAGCGTGGGTTCACGTCGATTAAAAGATGCCTTTGAAGTTGGCTAAGCGTGCGTCTCTACTTTAGCCCTCGTTTATCGCGCGTTATCCACACCGCATTGACGTCTGCCTAAAGACGGAAGGTGTGCCTTGGATTAACTATCCAAAGCTGCGAAAGCGAAGACGCAGCATGTGTGCGCTGTTTTGCAGGCGCGCGCTGCATGCTTCGCCTCAGAGCGGCGACGGGTGCCAACTTGCCGTAATGAATGTAGCGGATGTCTCCTTCTCGCGAGCGGGGTGTCACTTTGAAAACGCGGTACACGGTGCGTGAAGCGTACGTCCGCAGCGTTAAAATTTCCGTCTCCCTTCAAAAATCACATCACACAAATTAGTGGCAGCGCCCTTGCCCTGGAGCGCAACGAACGACAGACTGCCGTGGAGGAAGGAAGCTTCCTCGAGGCAGACGACTGTGCCCATCACACGGCCGGACGTTGGCAAGTGTGTAGTAATGAACAGAAAAGATGGCGTCTTCGTTTTACGCAATCGCTCGTCAATCGAGGTTCGTGCGGACTGTTAAAAGATGCGCCAATATGGCTGCTTCTTTCGGGAAACGAGAACGTTTTTTTGAATATCTTCCGGCAACGCAGCAGCGTCGAATGTGGGATGCTATCGTTGTTAAACAAAAGTTGGCGAGATTTTTTTTTTATTCGCCCCCTTTTTTTTTCCGCTCTGAAGGGTAACCGTTTGCGCATGCCTCGTGTTATGCCCAGCACTGCCAGCGCTGCACTGTTTTAGTGAGTAGTCCGCAGCGGGAAAAGGCGGCGCTGCGGTCGCTTCCCCAGCTTCGCGAAGGAGGGAAATCGCTTCCTCGTCTGTCTTAATTTCCGGTATCTGCTCCTGGAAAAGAGGACTGGCCGTCGTCTGCTGTCCGTGTGCTCGCTTTGTGAGAGAGTGTAAGGGGGAGGGGAGGAGGGGGGGGGGTTGCGCCGCTTCGGGCCTCACACTTTTCTCGGCTGTCACTTCCCCGCTCCGCGCAGGGACGATATTTGGCAACCCTCTTGGGTTCGCCAGGATGCTTCTTTCTAAACCCAGCTAGCGAACGAGCATCTGAAACGCTGCCTATACCGCTTTTTCTTTCTTTGGAAGCCGTCGTGGTTAGAAGTAGCGTTGAGTGCTGCATTCGTCTCCGGAGTATCTTAGCCTGTTTGAGCCACTTTGGGTCTACCTAGCCTCTTTCGGCGCTATTCGATGAAAAAAAAAATTCCTTTAAAATTTATCCGATGCTGGGCAGGACGAACCCGCGTCGCACGGCTTCCTCAAGCGCAACCGAACGTTTTAGCGCTGCGCCGCGAAGGCCCTCGAGCAGCGAGGGAATAATTCTCAGTGTTAGCATGTACCGGTGTGCCACGCATCTCGGAGGCCACGCACGGACCTCGTGGATGGCGCAGCGTGTCCAGAGGGGAAGCGCAAGTGAGGAGCCCAGCTGCATTACACGGCTCACACATGACGCGTTCCGACGGCGGCAATACGCTGTGCAGCTACATTGCTTGAACGCTATTTGCATTAACATGTACAGTCATTGTAAGATGGCTTCTGTCATAATTTTAAAAAAATTCATTTGCATTGTTTCTGCAACTTTTTCACTACGGCCTTCACTGATTGCTCTAGAGATGACAAAATGCTCGGTGTAAAAATGTTGCCCAAGACAACTGAGAACATTTTTCTAACAAACATTTAATGAAGGCCAAACTGCAGAAGTCTTCAGGAAACAGACTATGCATAAAGGCGAAATTTTGTAGTAGCTTGTGTATCGATCCTCAGATCTGTGGTCAATTAGTGTCATAACCTGCATTTACCTATTTCCACACTATTAGTCAATTGCCTCACTGAATGAAAAAACCCTGCTTTAGTCACTGCTATTTTTCCTGCTTCCTTCAATACAAACTCTGCCATTTGTATTTCAATTGTAGTTTAAATGAAACTTTCACCCTACCAAGGATGACTTATTGATCTTGTTCTCTTGATGCATCATCAGTCAAATTCCTATCTCTTCCAAGTCATATATATGGGCTTGTAGTGTCGATCATGCGGCTGCACACTTCGGAATCTTTGATTTGAAGAGTCTGTCATGGGACCATGAGCAGTGAATGACTGTTGCCTTTCTGCGGGGTCCTTGTCCCCTGCAGGTCCTGGTCGTCTGGGGTGGAGAGTCGCCGGCCCCTGTGGTGGCCAAACTTCTTCAGGGCACTGGCCTGTCTCCTGGCAGCAGCAGAGCCCCTGTGCACGTGGTGGTCCCACCACAAAGGGCCATCAGTGCTCGATTTGCACCCCACCCCCTCATCACTACCGACGCTGTCCTTGCCCTGGACGAGGATGTCATGCTCACTGCTGAAGAGGTGAGAAACCTGCTCTGTACACTCGCCGTGGGACAGATAGAGAGCAGTGGTTGTAACTCAAGGCGATGACATGCACACGTCCTTGAAAGGATGGCAAATTGTATCTCGTACCTCTTAGTTTGTATGTCATAGCTTCATGACAACTTCATAAGCTCAGCAAGGCTTGATTACTGATGTCAGAAACATGTTGCTGTCATCTCGTCTTTTTGTACTTTGTGTTTATTTGGACAAAGACTTGTGCAACCATTAGTTGGGCAAACGTCCCGCTCAGAAAAGTGCACTTGCATGCAGTCGGCTCCGATTAATTCGACCTTGCGGGGCCGTAAACTTAAGTAAAAATATCCTAAAGGTCAAATTGGCAAAAAGCAGCAAAATATCGAGCAATGCCATACGGAACGGACAAAGTAGACTGCTGAATATGGGGGCATTACACTACGGAAACAAGGGGTCAAATTAACCAAAACACTGTGCTTCTGCCTTCAAAGGGAAGAAGTTTTTCTTCCATAGCAGTGTGTATTTTCTTGCCAGGACTTTCTGGCACATTCAAATTAAGCGAAAAGACAAATTAGCTGAGGTCAAACTAACGAGACTCAACTGCATTGGGAAAAGGCTACCACTGAAATTTCTGCAGCAGTAGTATCAGGGTGGTTAGCATAGATACATCTATCAGCAACGTGATAGTGAACAGCTAAATTTGCAATGCAGGACACATAGCAGTTCATTGTCTGTGATGATCATAACAGTTTCATGGGGTGAAATATTCAGTGGAAGAGCTATTTGGTACATATTTGCTTGTCCAGTTCGAATCTATGTGTTATCAGTGCTAATTGTTGCTCGAAAGCAAATTTGGTGACCCTCTCTTGTTGCTCACGAGTGTACTGGTTTCACAAAATATTTTCTCGGGGGTAAATGCAAGTTGTGACATCAGAGGGAGAGCTGAAGAAAGAAAGGGAAAACAAATATCTACATGTACTACAACGTAAAAAATTTTCTTTAATGTGGCAACATGAAACTGGATGGCAAAGGCGCATAAAAACACTTAAGTAATTCAGGCAGCTAAAAGTTGCAACGCTTTAATCATAATTCTAGCTCTTGTGACACCACTTGGAATGATAAAATTTCTTGAAGCAGTGGTTCTTGGCTCAAAAATACGTAATTGAGAAACAATATTGTTGTCTAGGCTTGCGAGTTGCAAACTGACAATCACAGTGCAAATATCATGCATTGATAATCATGTCTGCAAAGTGCATTACATTGATCTGCCCTGTGAAAGCAGCAGGTCAGTGACAGTTGTTCAAACAAAAGTCTGCACACTCTTCTCCTCGAAGGAGCCGGTAAGGCAGCAGATGATGTCACGTGTCCAGCACACATGCCGTGAGCAGCGAACAAATACCCAAGAACAGCGGGGGTAGCTCACAGATTCCCATGAAACACAGAGCATGCAGAACTGCCCCTGGTAACGCACTAAGCAGCAAGAGACAAGAGTGGAGGAAAGAACGAAAGACAGAGGTCATAGGGATGAGGTCATGACAGAATCAAAGGTGCTAGGCCCTCAACTCCTATATTGGAAAAAGGCAGTAGAGGAATGCCACTTGTGGTCATTGGTTGAATCAACAGGAAGGAGGGGAGGGTAACTCACCTCCTCGCACAATTGCATTATTTGCTTCTAACTCAGTCAAGCCTAAACAGTTTTTAAAAGTTCCTGTTGTAAAACACTCTTTCGACAGTGCCTTACAACTTCTAGTGAGGGGCCGTTTAAAACAAAGAAAAGTAATTCCGAGAGACCAATTTTGTTGCTCTCTGTCTTTAAGTTGCTCGAACGTGCATTAAACGGCGGAAGCCATCAGAAGTGCTTGAAGGAAGTACACCTTGGTGCTTGCAGATGGACTTTGGGTTCCGGGTGTGGCAGTCATTTCCAGAGCGCATTGTGGGCTACCCGGCTCGCTCGCATTACTGGGATGATGCTAAGGCTGCCTGGGGCTACAGCTCAAAGTGGACCAATGAGTACTCCATGGTGCTCACAGGTGCTGCCTTCTACCACAGGTACTCATGATATTTCTGTCACATCCCAAATATGTTCACATTTTGATCTAAAGAATTTAGATGTATAGGCATCTAAATTCTGACTGTGCTCCCCTCTTTGGAATGCAGTCAAGCCAGGGTGCAGGAGAACCATGTTATAATGGAGCCACATTCTGTATTAGAAAGCCTTCATTATATCCGATGTTCATTATAACCATGTATTTGTTGAATGCTAATATTGGTGACATGCATTTTACATTAACTTCATTATATAGTATTAGATAACTCATTATATCCGTGTTCAATTTATATGGCAGTAAATGCAATTCTTTGAATGTTTTTTTTAAGTTTTGTTTGTCCAAGAAAGGCAATGGCATTACTTACTACATGCCCCGTACTCTGCGTCGCCTTGGCTCAGGTACTACCATGAGATGTACACCTCGTGGCTGCCGGAGAGCCTGAGACAGACGGTGGATGCTGCCCACAATTGTGAGGACATCCTCATGAACTTTCTTGTGAGCCAAGTGACCCGGTTGCCACCCATCAAGGTGACGCAGCGCAAGCAGTACCGCGACACCGGGCAGGGCTACCCATCGTCATGGAACGACCCGGACCACTTTGTGCAGCGCCAGGCATGCATCAATGCCTTTGCTACTTACTGGGGACACATGCCGTTGGTGCGCTCTTCGCTGAGGCTGGACCCTGTGCTGTTCCGGGACCCCGTGTCAAACCTGCGCAAGCGGTACCGCCGCATCGACCGTGTCGTTGGCGCTGGCCGGAGCTGAGAATGAAGCCGTCCCTTTTAGCACCAAGCATTTCGTGTGCCCGATGTCAAGAGCGCGTTTGTCGGAGAAGACTCGAGTCATGTTGCGTCAAGACAGAAAGAACGACACTCAGCATTATGTCGCTCCAGTTCCAATATTTTTTTTTTCCTTCATCATCAATGTCATAAAGTTCATCACCATTGGTCATAGGAACAGTGGGTGCTTCTAGTCCACATTTAGCCTTCTATCACTGATCAACTGCGTGCTTGCTGTATTCTGTTTTTTCGGCAGAATCACCTAGGAGACTCGAGTGCAGGTTCTTGCAAAATATTCTCTATCCATATAATTGTACTTTGCAGCTGCATCAGTCAGAAACAGGCCCCAGCAGATATTCTGGCTGCCATTGCAGGACCTGCAGAAGGAGATTCCATCTGCAACAGCCATGTTAATGACGTACAAGGAAAGCATTTGATGCCGTTTCTTTCGCAGACACAGCACATCGTAATGCTGGGACTTCCTTACAGATGCTATCCATTGCAAAAGTTCTCAGGCCAAAGCACTCACCAGTGGATTAGACTGGAAGCGTTATGGCACCACTATGGTGGCTGGCACTGTAAAAGCCACGGACGCCAAGGGGCGGTATTCTCAAGCAACCACTTTCGGGGATACGATTACTACCATGAGATTTGACGTGGCTGGAATCCAGATATGTCAAAGTATGGCCGACAGCATTCCTGGCACCTGTGCCAAGCTCACTGTATTCGCACAGGGCCACAAACGCTATTGACCGTACATATTTTGATGTATCAGATGTCAAATCACGTGAAATCTTGCAAAAGTGATCGTATCCCCAATAGTGAATACCACCCCAGGTGTCTCCGTAGCACATTAGATCTCTTCACCAGCAACTATAGTGCCAGCATGTGGTGTTATGCCCAGTCTGTTTATGAGCTGTTTTACCTGCAAACTTTTGTAATAAATAGTGCTTCAAGCTTTCGTTCTATGCCATCTTTTGATGTTTTCATTTGTTTGGTCCTATGTTTTCGTGACCGAGTAGTGGGGAAGCCTGTGAAATTGCATAGGCAATCCTGCCAATCTACAGGGCAGTGCGTTTTTTGTTGCATTTATTTGCCCTCCGTGTGGCATTTTCTTTTCAAACGAGCCTCAAGAGTTTGCTTTTTCTTATGTGATAGCGGGAATGTTGTTTTCTTTGTTTTGTTGTGTTTTCTGTTTGTTTTTTGCTTGCATTGCAGATGTATTTTTCCTCTTGATCTGGAGCCATATTGACATGGGCCTTTCCTTTTTGATACATTGTTTCTAAGCAGCTTTAGCATAGCACATTGAGTGAACTTGGTAAGTGCATAACAGTACTGCATTAGCTTTTGGCACGTTTTTGTCTTTTCTTGTGATACATGCTTATTTGTTTACTTAATTTCATTTATCATACAGGGTTATCCTTTGTCCCTGCACTCGTATCACAGGTGTGAGGGTACTTTTTTTGTGACGCGCATTATTCCAGGTTCACCGTGAAAATGCATTTGTCTGTTCGTTCATGCTTATGCATGTGCCCTCGTGGGTTTATAGTGCTGCTTTTTACACTCGCGGAACTTGCACAGCTGCCAGAGGAACTGACTTTGCTGTAGGCATAGACGGGGTTGGCGCATGTGACTGTTCATGCTTGAAATGCTCCTAGATGGTCAATCTCTCACTGCCTAGAACAACGAAGCTACATACAAGAACTTCAATATCGGGCTTCAGGAAGACCACGGCAATGAAAAACTATCGGCGCCACTTTCTTTCCCTTTTCTTTTCTTTTTAGTTGTTGTTAGCCCAAGCATACTTTCTTTCAAAGATCAGTTTGCTGCAGCACGTATACTAGTTGCTGTCCTCAGCATCACTTTTGATGCAGTGATCGAGAAGTTTTCCATGCCAACGCTACCTACATTCACTTTACGTCTAAATTTGTCAAAGATTTGAGTCTCCTTTCTCTCTCTATCTCCCCCTTTTTCCTATCTGGCCTCGCCACCAAAGAAAGTTACTGCATCAGGTTATGGCCTGAATTTCAATTTCATGTGAGGGAAAGGAAAGGGAACACCTTAGTGTTCCAAATTACTTCTACCATAAACATTAATGATTGTTTTTAACATAGTTAGCATTAAAATATTACACACTTATGCTTAATTTGAATGTCAAGCTTGAAATAGTAATTTTGGCAGCAGTGTTTCTACTTGGAAAAAAGAAAGGGGGGGGTGCCTTTGAGTGAGAAAAAAAAAGGCAAGAAAGGAAGTCAAACCTAGTGGGGCAAAGTTTTTGTTGCAGTGGTCCCTTTAAGTCTTCTTCTTCTTCTCTCATTCTTTTTCACATTAAGCAAGCTCCATGTTAATCTGGGTATTCTGCCCTTGCAGTTTGATGTGCTGCATGCAGTATCAGTGGAAATGGGTTTCGTAAGCAGGGCTTTTTGTCATGAGTGCTCGTGTGCTTGACTTTAATCGCTTCAGTGTCAGCCCAAGTGAAGTAGGCCATTGACTTCTTTTTTGTGCCAACAACGAACACAGCTGTAGCATTTGCTTTGTCTGTTTGCCATAACTCGTAATTCTTATCAAGTTCATATTTGAAGGGAGTGTTACTTGCTATGTTCTTGTTGTTCTTGTTTTTACAGCTTGTTCTGGGGGCAGCTTGTTGGTCGAGTTTATTTCGCAGGTGTCAGCTGGTCATATCAGGTGGTGATGTGGATGTCATTCTTACTTCCTCCAACCCATGCAAAATGGGTGGGCCATATTGCTCGACCTGCACTACAACCGTTCTCATTTGGTGTCATTGTGCATCACCGCCGACTCATCTACTTAATGTTCATCATATAGAGGCATGCACCTTGAGGAAGTCTTAGTGGAGTACAGTTTTATGGATAACTGTAGCAGCAACAGCAATCATGCACAAGTGGCCCCTTGAGCCCGCTCATAAACTTCGGCCACAGTTTTGCAGAATGGCATGTAACCATGCGTGGAAGCAATATGCAGTCAGTCTTTCGTGCCATCACTGGATGTGGTGGCTTTCTTAGCAGCCATAAGTAAAGTTTCAACTTATTGCAGCTTTTCTTGGTGCCTGCTGGCACATAGTGTCAGGTACTTAGAGCAAGGTATGTACTCTGGTCAAGCTGCAAGTAGACTCAGTGCTAGGCTCTGGTACCGAGCTGTAAAAGAAATCAAAATGAGTGTTGACGGCATCCAGCAGGGAAACGATAAAAAAAAAAGTATAAAAGGCCAAAGTAGTACACCACCTGCAATTTGCATTTGTCCTCCACTACATCCATAATAAATTCAAATACAATAAAGATAGCAACTCTATTAGCCGGTGAAACAAAAAGAATCAAGCATTGTGCAGTAAAAAAATGTTTAGCAAATTGTAGGCGTGGGGAGCTGAGTAGCAAAGTGGCATATTTGTGAGCTTTCAATACAAGCAAAGGTTTTGGATCCTGTCATCGTTCTGGCTCCATTATACACCATGCCATTACAAGTGGGAGCATCCTATCTTGAAACGGTGCCTTAAACATCCCCGGGCAACCAATCTCGCTTTTCATCTAAGGTCTGGGTATGTAGTACACTCTTCTTTCACCTGTTCCAAGCAATCAAGTTATGCGAGCATATGGACATTCCAACATTGACTTAGATTTAAGAGTTCACAAGAATAGCTCTATTGCATATTGTATAAACGCCTCTAGAACTGTTAGTCAGTCAAAGCTTAGTCACTAAAGTGATAGCCAGAGCTCTAAATTGAGTTTGTTGGAGTGGCATTCAAATAAACTAGTAATTTGCACTTACATTTTTTTTTACCAGTGTGTATTACAGTCAGCAGCGTGTGCTGACTCTCATGACTTTGCTTTCATTTCCCTTAGGCACAAATACTTGATAGATAATGCAATAATTAAGGTACATGAGGAATAGCAGCGCATTTTGAATCCAGGAATACGTTCACTGTGGCATCCATGCGTCCAGATTATCCTTAATTTCTGGGCGCTCTTGTTTTATGTCACATAGCTGACAGTGAACTTAATCCTTACCGTGTCTTGCAGATGCTTTATTACTTTGACTTGTTAAACAAACTGGCTAGTCGAGGACTGATTTAACAAACGTTTTGGTTAAACACATGCACAGACAATAAAGAAAGCAGGATCAGGAAGCTGGTGGCCTAGTTCAAGGTAAAATATGCATTTATTATTAGTTGCCTCTGTTCATTGCCAAAATTGGCATAAATTAACACATAAATATTCTTCATATTTTCATTGTGACATGAAAGACAAATATATGCAACATGTGTCACTGGAGGCATTGGAGGATTACTCTTGAACTCGCTTTTGTACTTTTTGGCTGTCTTTCTCAAGGTACAGGAAGAAAAAAAAGGGGGGGGGGGGATGCTCCCGTCCACACCAGGCCAATGTTACGACAATCTGTTGTCTGCTTACAACAATGAAACGCTCTCAAGCTATGTTCAATTTGCGGCATTTTTTTTTTTTTTTTTTTTGGCCAGACAGCTGTCCTGTCAACCTTATTTGTTGCCGCTTTTTCTACTGCCCTGTGAAGCATACTCTGATTGTCGTGCTCATGTGTTTCTACTCTGCTTGGCTGGCCAGCGCTTCCCCAGAGGGCGCCCAGAAGCCAGGCGAGCACAACAGGCATTTGTGCCAGTCCCCCGACCTGGTACAAGTGCAGTGTCGCAGTTTTTTATACATCAGTGTATCTTCCACTCGAGAAGGAAACGTTTCCATTTTGGCACCTTAGACAAAAGTTTGTCAGCTTTCGACTTCATCTTTTATTAGCCCAGAACAAGTGCTACGGAGGTACTACAAGCCTTTCTCCTTGCGTGGTGAAGTGCTGTGTCGACTCCTTTGTCTTCTCATTTGATTCAGTGTACTTGAAACGGCAGCTTGCCTGATTTCTTTTTTCTTCCTTCGCAGCTATAGCGATGACTGCTTCTTCGGCTTTACTCGCATACTGTAACTGTTTTTGTGTTTCTGCGGGACTTCTACTGTTTAGAGACAATCTAAGGAAACACCTTGGGCTTTCAGCACCCGTCGTCTGGCGCAATGCGATACGGGTGCCCCTGCAAATATTTACAAGTTCAGATACCGTGTAGACAGTGTAGTCGCAGTTCGCACTGTAGTTTCCCTCGTGAAATCTTTGCCGCCCTTACTTCTGTTTTTCTTCCCCGGCGTCTCTAGTGAGTTTCGGAACACGTGTCAAACACGTGCGAAGCCTAATACATTAAGCTTTTCAAAGCTGTCGCACTTAGCTTTGAGCAATAACATTGTTGCGAAGAACATGATTTATGGATCAACCGTGTCCCTCGCCAGAGGAGGCACCTGAACACCGCACGTCCTTCGACTCATTTTCTTATACATTTAAGAACATGTAACCGTAGCTAACAACAGTGGTGTTTCTTGTTTGTCTTTTTTACCGAGCCTTGAAACATAATATCTTTTTAAATCTAAGTGATGTGTTCTATTCCTTTAAGTTATTCAAAGAGGCAACTTTGCAGGTTTTGCAAGTTGCTTTAGCTATCTTTGTTGTGCTTTTGTAATGAACAAAAGTAAAGCTATGCCTCCCTCTTTCTCTACATTTTCCCCCCTTCTTGCCCTCCTTCAAGAGTTAATCGGGAGAATTGATGTGACTGAAAGTATTGAATTTATGGCTCGAGTAGAATGTGTGACTGCTGCGGTGCTGTCACTGCAAAAGAGTGCTTGAATAGGAGTTATGTTGTACACTATTGTGAAATAATTTATCTCCTCAGAGTTTGTGAGATGTGTATGATGCATACGTAGCAGCACCGTTTGCACATGAGTGAACAAATGCAGCGATGCTGCTCTAAACATGTATATTTCCCTTTTTTTTTTTCTCAAATAAAATATACTGCAGCAGCAACCGTGTCCCGTGTGCTGAATGCCTGCTGGTCTGACATGTTTGTCTTAGATCAGCACCAGGCGGCGTGTTCAGAAGCTGAGTCTGTTTTATCTGTGTACAGCGTATTACACTGCAGGATGGAACTCTGAAATGAAAATCTGTTTATCCTTTCAGAAGTTCAGCTTAACAAAAACTTAATACATACACGAAGAACTATTAGACAACTTTTGCATTCTTTTGTCACTTACTGTGCATAGGAGTTAACTCTGTATAATTCTTTTCACATGCCACATTTATATGGAAACGAGGAAATGGCATTCACCTTTCATAGGTGCACTTATAATGACAATGGCATGACGTCAACAATGACGTGATAACATGAAAACGACTATGTTGTTGTGATGCTGATGTCACACTGGCAATGATCGACACTTTTTTAACTGATGTTTAAGAGAGCAAAGAGCTGTACGTCTTTGTGGGAGGAATACTGAAAATAATGACTGCTCTACTGAAAGTCGCACTGAGAATGACTATGCTTCATTTTGCCAAGGGTGTCCAACTGTGTGCTATCATTTTCACAATCAGTTTTGGCAATTGTTTGCAAATCTGTTCCTTGACTATGCCAAGCCTCACCTCTGCATCCTTTTGAGCTTGCTCGTGAGAATCGCTTTAAGTTTGCACTTTAAGTATTACGCAACATCGACAGCAATGCGGTGAAGCTCTGTTCCCTACTACACTATTGCATCACGCAGTAAAAGCACTCCAAACTATCCAAGAAAGCAGCACAAAAATTGTCTCAAATGAGGGATACCGCAGCTACCCGAAAATATTCTGTCTGCGTGCGCCAGTGCATAGGTTTGCAATTCCATAACCGCGTCATGTGGCGATGACCACTGAGGCACCGAAGTCGAGGAAACCACGTAGAGAAGAGACTTTTGCAAACTTGAAAAGTATAATTCACCCTGCGCTTCGCCTGGCGGCTTCACCGTCATGCTTGGCTTCATCGTTACATGAAAACCGACCCCGATAATCGCGCACAATATTAAGCAGGTGCAACGTGCGATGTGTGAATGATCGCCTTTGTAAACACGCTAAAGAAGGGTGAAGGAAAATGCTACCAGCAACGATAACACGCGAACAGGGCAACTGCGGTGGTGCAAATATTTTCGAACTCCTCTTTTCGCGCTGCATTGCACGAGCTTTATTGATCAAAACTAAAGGAGTTCACATGTGTTCTGCATGTCAGCTCGCTTGACGCATGTATTCATCATTATTTTCTTTGCTGAATACTTGCCATGATTTTTGGAATTTGCATATGCTTGTTTCTCGCTGATTGGCTTTTTTAACGCGACAGCGTTAAGGAGCCCGTGTCGCAGAAAATCCGGCTTCCAGCGTGAGACGTCGCATCGGCAAAATAATTTTCGAGCCCCATACCCAGGCCATTAATTAATGCGACGCAAGAAATTCGCTGAACTAATGGAATTTCGCGTGATCAGCCGCCTTACACACCATCTCCCATTTCAGCGGTTGACTCAAGAGCAACAACTTCGCATAGACGCAATGATTCGCAAAGCGACGAAGCTGGCCCATGGCCTCCCGAATTATACTTCCACACGCCGTCTCCCTAACTTAGGGACACATAACACACTAGGTAAGCTGCTAGAGGCACATTGGGTCAGCCATCGCCAGCGCCTCCTACTCACTCCTACTGGCCGCCATCTTATCACACGGCTAGGATACTCTGTCCCACCCCTTGAGTCTGAAACACGTCCAACGATCTTGTCGTCAGCGATACGCCAAGCACTGAGTATTCATCCATTGCCACGTAATATGCACCCCGAGCATAACAAAGGACGGCGCAAAGCCCGTGTACGATACATTCGCCGCATGCTTGCAAACATCCCGGAAACACATACTTTATACACGGACACATCACGCGCTCAAGAGGGCTATACCTCGGTATACCTCGGTGTGCTGCAATGCGCGGAACAAATGCCGCTTACGGAGAAATTCTCGGTGTTGCTCTTGCAATTCGATACGCCATCCGTGTTCCTGAGGAAGTGTATATATTGACGAATTCGCAACAGGCATGCCGGACGTTCCTATCAGGACATGGCATCCCGAGAGCGGCGCACCAAATTCTCAAACAGATCCCGCAAAATACACCAACCACATCTCCCCGCATCCACTTACTCTGGACCTCTGGTCATACCTCGCTGCCGGGTAACGAACGCGCGCACATGCGGTTGCCCGAGAAATTTCCGACTCGGCGTGGTGAGGCAACTATATAGTTCAGAGTGGGGGGGATCCTTTGCTCCGTTACAAAGACATACTCTGTCATTATACACGTATTCGTCGCACCCACGCCGCACCACCGCCATCCTTCTCGCGGGAGAAAGCAGTGGCATTAGGCCAGTTAAAAACCGCAACTTTTCCAAATCTTGTCTCTCTCAATAAATTCTACCCACACTGTTATGCAGATCGTTGCCCTGGCTGTGGCAGCTCGCCCACAATATTCCACGTCACGATTGAGGGCACTGCAAACCGCTTTCCTCCCTTAATTACTAACTCTCCTTACCCCCTACGCAACAAAGAGCTGTGGGACGATGCCCTCCGCGACGGACCTCCCGAGGTCCTCCGAGCTGTGATCCAACGGGCTCGAAACATCGCCGGAATCATCTTAGGGACCCTGGACTGAGGGTTCCTCCCACACTGCTCTCGCCATTCAAATATTATTAATAAAGATGTTTTACTCTCTCTCTCTCTCTCAAGCTAAAATACGTGGAAAAATCGTAAACTGCAACTTACACACAACCTGCAGACATTATAGCACCCGGATTGTAATTTGAATATAGGAGAAAACATAATCCTGTTACCCGAAAACTCAAACACCTTTTTCCAGAGTTTCTACAATGCGCAGACCGGAGACGGCGTCCGCCATTTGGGCACGACGGCGCGTATAAATATGAGTCCGCGGAGCGGCGCGCCCGCTTCCTTGAAAGACTTCCAGATGGCGCACGACAGGCCGCGCTTCTATCAGAAAGCCCACCTTCGTGCATATAGCGTTCGCCACGAGCGTTTCCCGGTAAACCTTACGGTTACATGCGCTGCAGTTGCCGGGAAGCGTGAAGAGCAGCGAGGGATCGTTGAATGCTATCGCGTTCCACTCTAAGCGTACTCCATTTTTTTTTCTTTTGTAACATGAGATAGTCTTGTATGTTATATAGTACCTAGCTATCTTCCACCGTGTATAGCACCCACGGTACCCTACCGCTGTTTCTCCCATTCCACATTAGCAAGATGTCCACCCAGCTGGTATTCCCTCTTTTGTGGAAACCGTCGACAGCATGTGCAAACATGATACGCAGGCTCGAGATTGGTTTGCAATCACTGTTTTTATTTTTCTCTCAATCTTTTGTGTTCTACCTTTGCATATTTTCGTCCTTTTTTACGTTGGTCGGTTTTGCACCAGATCTTCAATTGTGTCAGAGCTCGTCGCACCTTTCCATCAACGCTTCCTATGTTTTCGCATGTTTCTCTGGATATGAGCTGGTTTTCTAATCATTTTCTGACGTCGACGGGTACTTCAGCAAAGAAAGAAGCGGATGGGGGGCGGGTCAAATATATCGAACGGGAAATTGCTATTTTAGGCTGAACGTGTGTGCAAATTAAAGGAAGTTGTGCAGTGACCACACGATGCGTCACTCAGACGCGCATAAATGCTCCCGGTCAGACCATATCACTCATGACGCAGCCGTAGCAAAGGCTGTCAGCAAAAGGACAGCTCAACGCTACGAAAAAAACTCCAGCCGCTCCTTCGATAAAGTCGCATGATATGGAATGGCGCTAAATGAAACGGCTTCGATTTAACACTTCAGAAGCCTGAAAACATTTTAAATTGCGCGCTCTTTCTACCATCTTTTATTTTTTGTCGACTGTAGCGCCACGCAATGTCTGGCTACTTTATTCAGTAAATGACAGACCTAGCCATAGCATGTCGTTTGTGGCGCCGCGAAAGGCGAAAGCACTCGGCATAAAGAAAAACTCGCCGGTGCTACCAAGGCAATCTCCCATCTACCGCTCTGTTGAAAGCGATCGCGAAGTCATTTGTGGCGGTTGTGTTTTGATGTGTACGTGATGTGTCTCGCTTGATAGTGTACCCTCAGTGTGGTGGAGGTTCTAACCTAAAAGCATCGTGGGCATCGGAGCATCGCTATG
The DNA here is from genome assembly GCF_050947875.1 of Dermacentor variabilis. Classification (NCBI taxonomy): domain Eukaryota; kingdom Metazoa; phylum Arthropoda; class Arachnida; order Ixodida; family Ixodidae; genus Dermacentor; species Dermacentor variabilis. Next base: position 153,575,568 of record NC_134574.1, read on the forward strand.
GGTGGCTTGCTGTGAATGACCGTTCGTGGGACTGTGTTTTGTGACAACGTGCTGTGCGGCGAACATGCCCTCAGGAGGCAGGAACTTGAGCGCTCACGATGTCGTCTAAAAGGTCCGTATTGTTTGCGCTTTTTCGGTCCCTGCCCGTCGAGCTTGCTACCGAAAATAGCCTAGGAACCAGTGGTTTATTCGGATTCGTTTCGCGTTATTCTTCACTGACTAACATGCGGCGAGTAGTCGGAACTGGCCCTGCCGAAATCACGTCGTACGGCGGTGGCAATAGACGATCGTAGAGCCCGCATCCGGAAGCTGAGCTTTCTCTAAGCCGTCCGCCTTTTGCCATCGTGTGCGCACAGGCGGCTGGGTGAACAGACTGCAAGTTGGCCGTAAATGGGCTGCTAGCCAGCCGCCGTTTTTATTTCCTGTGAGCGACATTCCTGCCAGTCACGTTTTGTAAACCGTTTACACTTCTACGGATATCACGAGAACGCCTCCGGAACGAGTTCCGGCCTGGATTACGCCTCCTCACGAAATCTCTTTCATACTAGGGTACTTTCGCGCTTGACGTTGCTTGAACAGGTGCGAGCGGGATTTGAGTATTTGATTACTCACGATCGAGGTAACATTGCTTCATTAACATAAGTTCTTGTGCCTTGTGCTTGGGAGCATGTGCAGCTTGGTGCTGATCTGGGCATCTTCTCGAACCGTGTCTCTCTTGTTCCATGCAATGTCCCAGCGAACTAAAGAAACTAAGCGAAGAGAGCCTGACCCGGCAGCCAGAAGAGGTCTTCGACATCATCTGTAAGCTCGGCGAAGGCAGCTATGGCAGTGTCTACAAAGCGTTACACAAGGAGTCTGGACAGGTAACGTGTCGCACCGCGATCATTTTACTGACCGTAGTTATTCACTGCTATACAGTAAATTTGCCAATTAGGAGCAACGCACCTGACTCAAAAAAGCAGTTTTTACCGTAGATAATGGAAATTTAATAATGGAAACACTAACGTGGATTTGTTTGATGTGCAGTGTTTATACATGGTCATTCACAGTTTCTTGATGTGCACAGTCCACATATTTTTGTGATTAGTCTTCACGCTAAAACAAAATCGATGATTTCTATCAAATCATTAACGTGTTATAAATATGAATAACAAGCACCAAGAATTGGGTGCGGCAAAAATGTAACTGATCCTGACATGCTGATAGGTGCTGATAATAACCTAAATAAATGCCATTTAGGTGCTCGCCATCAAGCAAGTGCCTGTGGACACAGATCTGCAGGAAATCATCAAGGAAATTTCTATTATGCAGCAGTGTGACAGCCCATACGTGGTCAAGTATTATGGCTCATACTTTAAAGGGTCTGACCTGTGGGTATGTGTTTTTTTTTTTTTCACTCTCTCACTTATGCCAGAAACTGGCACTTTGCTTTGGGCAGTTTTTCATCTGCTGTTGGTCGTCATTAGATTCCTGACCCCTCATTCACTCTTTGCTCTTTGTATGATGTGAGATCAACTATATGAAATATGGTGGCTATTCATAATTTTTGCTGTGTCTGTTACATATAATTTTGTTATTATTATGCCACTAACTGATAAAATGTTCTACTAGAAGCTTCCATTGACGTAGCATGGTGTTACTAATGCCATAAAATGTGCACCTAGAGCTGGAGCAACAGCTTTTCTCTTTATATCAGAATACCATGCCTTCTAATTAAGCACAGAATCGGCAAAAGTAATAACCATGTTATGTCAGTAAATTTGGAAGAAAGCAGAATGGCCGAAAGATTGGCAAAAGTCAACTTTCATTCCCTTGATCCCACACACAAAAAGAAGATATGGCTAGTAAGTTCTGTAGGAATCTGCAGGACCTTCATGCAAAGGAAAAATGTCATCCACCCAACATTAGCACAAAGCTACAAAGAGAAACTGTACTAGTTCATTCAAGAAAGCTTTGTAGTGGAAAATTTGTCCAAATCCAAAGATCGAAACCAGCACCACTGCCCTGCCAAAATAATGAGATGGCTCAATTCAGAGGCAAGGATGAATTTTTCAACTACGAAGCTTTCTTTCTGAGTAACTCCTATGGTTTCTCTTTGTAGCTTCATGCTAGTTTCAGGCAGATGTTTTTTTTTTTCTCAAATGCACACAAAAGCGAATGTTCAAAGTTTCTAACCACTGCTCTAATATCTCATGTAGGGAAAATCCTTCCACTAAAACAACTCAATCATGGTCAAAGCCATACAATGCAATTGACCAAATGCGCTTTACAAAAGGATGTGGTAGCAGACAACTAGTAGCAAATATAAAATAGATAATGGAAACTTTCATAGGATATTTTAAAAAAGCCTTTGAAATACTATTGCATCAACAGCAGCAGAGCATTTGTCTTGATTAGTCACTCAAAGCTCTAGATGTATATTAGGAAAGTGGGGATGCTTGACACCACATTTTACTAAAATGTCTACATATATCAAGTGCTTATTAACTAAATTTTGCTGAGACAGCCTTTGTTCAAAGTTCAAAAATGTGTTAAGCAAGGCTATACTTTTTCACATATCTATTTAACTGTTACTGAAATATGTACTTTGAAATTCTGTGCTAAAGGAGAGTGTTGTAAGAGTGGAAATTGGTGGAACAAAAATAAGATAACTTTCAATATGCAGATGTCATTAATTTAGTGACAGAAAGGGTTAATGACATATCACTCAAGCCTTTTCAGGCTTTTTGTCCGTGCCCCAAACATCTGGCAGATGTTGAATAAAGCTGAATTGAATTGAACTGTACTACTTGGGGTTAATTACCTAAAAGAATGGAAGTGGAAAGGCTGCCCTCTTGCTAAACCTACATAGAGCTAAAATGATGACAACAGGTCACATCAAATTTTGTCTTACAAGTCACAAGAGAAATGTCTTAGCTTTATGCTTCTAGGGCGACCCTCTAACAGTTTTAACTTTGGGACACCCCGTCGTGTTACTCAATTTGTACTTGCTCAAATGTACAACATTACTGTACTAAAATCTGACAAAATCTGATAAATCTCTTACCACGAAAGGAGGCTTGGTAAGTTATAAAAGACAGGAAAACACAAGATTGGTGGCTCCCCTACCTTGGAAGTTCTTGTACCAGCTCGCTGTGATGTCGTGTATTTTCTTGGCACCTGCTTAGGCCTAGTTAGTTGTTCATTGGCAAAGGTGGACAGAATTGTATTCTAAGGGAGCTAAAGACTACACTTAGCAGGTCTAAAGAACTTTCACTGAGCCACAATGGCCCTAATATGAAAAAAAAAAAAACGAAACTTTGAAATACATGATGGCACGTTGACGTTCAGGCGCTAAGGCTTCGACATGAAATTCAGTAAAATGCAACTTTGACTTCAGTTTTCTCTTCTAAATAATCAACATATTACTGCAAAATCAACGAAAGTATAGTTCTGAAAGAATACTATTATCAGTCTAGGCTGGTTTAGCATTTCTATTTAGTGTCCATTTAAACAAAGCACTATATGCACAAATATTAAAGTGTGCCTGCAGGTATGAACCAGCTAGCCGAGCAACACATAAGCTTGCTCCTGTTGTGAATCTTCATCCTCGCTTTTCCACCCATTCATATAGAAAGTCAAGCTAGTTGATCAAGGTGAAAAGAAAAGCGAAGGGGAGATGGGGGAGTGAATTGCAGTAAATTAATTGCTTCAAACCACAGTGGCCTTTCAGTGTTCTAAGGGCCGGTACGATGTGCCAGTATCCCTTGTGGAAGCGACGAAATAGCGAAGCTCATCAAAACTGTCAATTGTACATCTTGTAAAGGTGCAATTGAGGCATCACATTTTCTTTACAATAAAGTTGTTGCAACCATTGTTAACTGTAGCATAAATGTACAGCAGTTGTGTTTCCAGGTCTAACATTTCTTCCCTAATTTGACAGATTGTTATGGAGTACTGTGGTGGAGGATCGGTATCGGACATCATGAGGTTACGGAAGAAAACGGTAAGACTGTTTTCTGCTCCTTGCTGTGATGCTGCTGTCACTTGCCAAATAGGGTCTCCCTCGCATTCCTTATTTACTAAAAGCACTTGCAAGCATTACAGAGCCTGTTACGTTGGCTTTGTGCATGCAACATCTCCTAGTTGACCTGCTTCAAATTTGTAAACAAAGAGCATGCTCAGGTACACCTGGAAGTGCGTAGGTTGTCCTCCTTCCATTGTCCACTACAGTTTGGTTCAGTGATCGCTTCTAGTTTGGCGATTGTTTTATTTCCTATACAGAAAGTATTCCAGGCTGTTGTCAAATGATTTAGAATTTGTGTATTTCTTATTACTTTAATGCTTTTTCATGGTGAAAACTTTCATGAAACAAGAAGCGTGGCAACATAGGGTGAGCCACCTTTCAAAGTATATTAGCTATAACAAAAAAACTGAACAGCGGCAGCTGACTTCTGGCAATTGTGAAAATTGTATTCACATTCGTAACATCACAAAGGATGCAGCACAAAATAGTTTTCCTTATCAGTTGATATCCGTTAGCTGTGCCAAGGCTGCATTTCATTTTTCAACTCTGAAAGCAAATGAAGGCCAAGAAGATGCGTACCATCGAACATATTTGTTGCAGCCATAACCTTGAGAGAGTGAAAGTAGCCATCTGTAATTTGCACTCTTAACATCGTGAGACAGATTTCTTAATGCCAAGAGCTCACAAAATATCGTTTGAGTCTCTATTTGTAACAAATTACTTTGATTTGCTGATACTTTCACACAGATTAAAACGCACAGTAGTAGAAATAAGCTTTATTTATAGCCATTAAAGTGCATCTTGTCTCAGCTGGATGGGTCCTTAGTCCAGAGAATCTGTGGCCTTGGCAGCCAAACGAGCCTGATTCACCAGCTGTTTAATGTCATCCAGGCTAGAGCTGAGCAGCGCAGCCTCTCATTGCAACTGGCTGGGGTTGGGGATGGTGGGGGCACCCCCAGATAGTATGGTAAAAATTGGTGTATTTGCCGCAAAACAAGCGTGTATCATTGTATTGTGTGGGATACCACTGATTCACTAATCTCATGTGTTTGTACGTGTTTGTCTGTAGTCGCTGCCAGATGACATCCTCCTCTTTGTATAGCTAGTTATGGGGCAGGGTTAGCCTTCTTCTTCCTAATCAGTAGTATTGTGTTATCTCTGCATACTGTGTCAGTGGATGGCAGGTACCCATCTGTGTTGCCCGTATTCCTTGTCCTGATGCTCGGAGGGTGCTCACTTGTGCTACAGCAAGGGCTCACTGATTACCGGGCAGACTCATAGCCAAGGGTACATAGTACCTTGACTTGATGCAGTTTGTCCTAATATGTCGTCGTTAGTCGGTACACTGTCTGGGTTACGCGTCTGTCTCTGTATGCACAGCATGCTGTTTGGGAGTGAGTGACTATGATGCTGTTCGGTTTGCTGTGGATCACAGCAAGGGCAACGGCGGCATCTTCTGCTTCTACCCAGCTGGATGTTCTTATAGATGCCTTGACAACTGTATTTATTGCCTGGTCTATGATGCTGATAACTATTGCCCTGTGTTGCTTGTATTCTGCCGCGTCCATGAATCTGACAGTAGGGTGGTTGGCGAACATTCTGGCACGGGCTTTTGCCCTGGACGGAGGACCTCACCCATAAGACTCTATGACCCCTTCCCCTTGTTCCTGTTGAATAAAGTATTTCATTCATTCATTCATTCATTGTCACAGGCAGTGATTGCGGCATGGTGCTGTGCCCAGCATGGTGATGTGTCCCTAAGTACCCTATATGTTGCGGCAGGTGTCATCCTGTAGCTGATCATCCTGTAGCTGATTTGAGCAACTGCTGTTGCTGGTTATCTGAGTGAGTTTTGACAAGTTCTCTGGTGGGGATGGTGGTTCCAGTGGTATACAGCATTTCTATGGATGTGTTCGCTGGCATTCCTAGCGCTACCTTGTATGCCCTTGTTAACTACATGTCGACCTTCTCTATTTCCGATGGTCTCATCATTAGTTACAGGATGGAGATGGGGATCCAACTGACGATTAGTGCCTGGGCCAATCATAACATCTTTTCTTCCTTCACCCTGTGGTATCTGTTGGTAATTCTGCCAATCATCCACAGTACCTACCCTGTCGATCTTGTTAACTTATCTATGGCCTGCATAGCACAGCCATCCTTCTGTATGCGTAGCCCCAGCACGTGTACATTATCGACCACAGGGGTGCTGTTGTTTTACATGTGAATTTCTATGTTTGATTTGGGTTTCCTCTTGCTGAGGCTTCTTCTCTGGAGTATCAGAAGCCCTGACTTGGTCGGCAATACTGTTAGGTTCCCTGTTCTCCCATATTCCTGTATTATGCCTGTTGCTTTCTGGAGTGCTTCTTGTTTTTTCCTAAAACACACACAAATACAAATGACACATGACGCATGTGTCGACATGATACCCATAAGTGTTGTTTGGATTTGTGTGCATTTTATAGCCTCTGTGAAAGTCACAGCAGTGCTACAATTTTTTGTGCTTTAATGTTGGACTGGAATTAAATAACTAAGATAAACAAACTGTAACACAATATTTTATATTCCAAGTTCACTGATCTGTACAGCTGGTATGTCTTTGTTTAGAATCAAATGATGATGCCTGAGCAAATTCAGAGACTGGTTATGTGTTGATGTCTCATCATATCACTAAGTGGTCACACAAAAGGAAAAGTTGTGTCTCACTCTTGCTGTGCGTGTTTTGTTTCTGCTAGGCGTGGCACTTGTGATTTCTGCTGCTGTAAGTGCCAGAATTATTTGTCAGAGTCCAGTTCAGGATACGGAACTGCTATAACTGCTGTGGTCTTGCGGCATTCACACGTATGTGATATGTCTGTGTTCAGCTCACCGAAGATGAAATTGCAACTATCCTGTCCGACACGCTGCGAGGATTGGAATATTTGCATCAGCGGCGGAAGATACATAGAGACATCAAGGCAGGCAATATTTTGCTCAACACAGAAGGACATGCCAAGTTGGCTGACTTTGGCGTTGCTGGCCAGCTCACAGTAAGTGCATGCTTGATTGAACTTAGTACACCACAGCTACACTTGGGCTGTGGAAGACATTGTGGTGGTTAACTGCTCATTAGTTTTGTTTGCTGGTAGTCATTAAGTGTGTGCTAAAAGCCAATTAAGGAGGCGTTCTTGCAATCCACCCTGTCACTGTGCAGTTACCATGGTTGCAGCAGTGAGTAAAGGGTGAAAGTAATTCTAAACCTGATATTTGGGCTGTATTAAAGAGACTTAAAACATTTTAACTGTCTAGCATTGCTTATAAGTGATCCTTTTATAGAGTCTTGTCGAAAGCTTAGACAGTCCTAGAAATTCGTACCTGTAAATGAAAGTTGTTCAGCTTGGAAAATTTATGAGAGAGACATCTGCAAGAGCCATCCTTTTGTGCATTCATTGGTGCACTTGTGCAGAGTTTTGGGCATTGTGATGGAATAAGCTGCAAACCAATGAGGGTAGTGCTTTTTATATAGAGAAAGCTGTCATTTCAAAGAAAAGTTGCTTGTGTGCTGTGTGCTTACCACTGAAGCATGTAGCTACCACAGTTAGTGCAGAACACAGTTTTATATTGGAACTTACACCACTTGATGGCATCATTTCAAAGCACAGGAATGAGGCGCCTATACACTGTGTGAGGCTAGCTGCAAAGATGGCAGACGTTCCTGATCTGTGCTTGATTTTTATGCATGCAAGCGAGGAGGCTGACAGCAAACTGTTTGCCTTCCTCCTACACCCTGCTTTTTGTTTGTCTTCTATGTCTGCGACTGAACAAAAGAAGAGGTCTGAGAAAAGGGTTGGCTAGTCATCGTTGAGATCTGTCATTTTGCTTCTAATTTAGAGGTTTGCAGAAGCTGAGGGGCAGAAACTAATGATAACAAAATGCAGCACAGAACACTCATCAAAAATGAAACAAAGCCTTAATCATAAAGGGGCAGACAGCCTGCATAGTGTTTGTATTTATTGAGACAATCTGCAGTTATTTATGTGACAAGGATATACATGAACCAATGCACGACAGCATCTGTCTGTCCCCTAGGTTGCAAGGCTGTTGTTTTTCTGTTGTAACATCAGAGGTGTGACTCCCCCCCATGTCTGCAGGACACCATGGCAAAGCGCAACACTGTGATTGGCACACCATTCTGGATGGCACCAGAAGTGATCCAGGAGATTGGCTACGACTGTGTAGCGGACATCTGGAGCCTGGGCATCACAGCTCTGGAGATGGCTGAGGGGAAGCCGCCCTATGGGGACATTCACCCTATGAGGGCAAGTGATGGCGAACGCATAGCATGTCATTGTTAGTAGCGGTCTGGTGATGTGTGGCAGGTCTTAGGTTTCAAATTTTTGGGATCTGTCTCTGTCGGAGACTGTGCTGAGACAAGAGTTCTGAAGATAGCAACAACAACAAAACAGATTGGAGCAAAACACAGATTGGTTTGAGTTGCAATTGGGACGCTTTAATCAAAAGAATTTTGTAAATGTGCGCATACACACACATTGACAGACTGGTTTGTAAAACAGCTTACAGCACTGAACTGCTTCACAAACCAGTCTAGTCCAGTAGAATTCCATTGTTGGCCTAACATGCCATCAGGCATTGTAGTGCACAAGGGGCCTAACAACACAACATAGGTCTTCCGACACAATTTAATCCAAATGCTAGCTTTTCATGCGCGACTGAATTAAATTCTGGTTATGTGAAAATTAATCTATGTGCCACATACATTAAAGTGTCAGGTAATTTAATTGAAGTAGTGAGAAAATAGTGCTCACACAGGACCTTAATATCAGTAACTGATCAACAGATGTCAAAATGTGCAGACAACAAAATGTGCCGACAGCAATAACCCTATTACTAAATTTATTGGCAGTGATAAAGATGATTTTAATTGCCAAAAAACGAGGCCAAAGGACGAGGCCAACTCGAAACACGAAGATAGTGATGGCAGTTTGGTATTTATTCAAAGTGACGAAAATGGGAGGGAATGTGTTACTACTAGTGTAAAGTGAAAGTGTTACTACTTTTATTTACTACATGTATTTAATACATGTATTTACTACATGTATTTACTACATGCTATACAAAATAAGTGTATGTAATTGGGTTGAAAACGATATTGCATGAATGTTTATCTCACAGGTCAGCAATACCCTAGTTGCACAGCTTTTCTTGGAGTTCTCTTTTCATTAGTGCTTCATAGTTACTTTCTGTGCTGTGGCACTGGTGCATTAGTCAACATTCTAATTATGAACGCGTCATGTAAAGACATAACGTTCTTGAATCATTATCCACTTTGTTTCCTTTTTTTTTTGTGACCTTATGAGTAAGGCAGTCCGTACTACGTACTGCATTGCGTGCCCCTCTCTTGCAGAGCTTATTCGAAGCACACTTTATGAGAGAATGAGCATTACAGTATTGCTACTCCGCCATTAACTGCTATGACTATGTTAGAACAGATAATTGGGTGAGTTGGTTAAACACTGTCAGACTTGAATGTGCAACTAGAAGGAGGAATACAGATGACATACAATAACGTCTGCGCATCATGTGTGTTCCGACTTGCAGCATCAAGTACTTGTGTATCCAAGCCTTGTGGTACTACTACTACTACTACTACTACTACTACTACTACTACTACTACTACTACTACTACTACTACTACTACCACCGCACTTACTGAGCAAAAGTTCATTTTGCAGGCAATCTTCATGATTCCCACCAAACCTCCTCCATCATTTCGGGATCCAGACCGGTGGTCGCCGGAATTCATTGATTTCGTCTCACGGTGCTTGGTCAAAAACCCAGAGGAAAGGGCCACAGCATCGGACCTCCTTCAGGTAGGGCGCATTCAAACGTAAACGGAGCATTCAAATGTGCCCTGTTTTCGCTGCTGTTTTGAGCCCCTAACCGAAAGTGGATGATGCATGGTGTCATGGTGTGATGATGATGATGTCACAACAGAACTGGTGCCATGGTGTGCACTGGTGGCATGGCTAAGCTATAGTGACATCTGTCGTCGTTTGCTTAGTCTTATGTTGTACGTCTTCTGTGTTGAACATGGCGAACAGTGCAGACGACAGGAAAAGTTACATGAACGGGGAGCAGATGCATCGACTGCCAACTGATCTTTCATTGGGGTCATACAACGTATTAGGCACACATGACACATCGCCATACAGAAGTGGCTTAGTCAACTGGCAAGAGAACGCAGTGAAAACAAAATAACCAGAGGGCAAAGCCACAGGTGGTAAAAATTAGGATTTAATGAACGTGAAACTAGAGAGGGACCAACAACACAACAAATGTAATAGACTACAACAACAGTGAACAAAATAAAGCAAAAAAAAATATTTGTAATTGCAAATAAAAATCGGTTGATGCTCAGCGCAATGAACCTGCTGTTATCAATTGCCCCTTCATCTGCACTGTTTGCCATGTTTAACAAAGGCAATATTCTGCTTTAATATTGCCGTTGCAAAATGTGCCCTAAAGTTATCAGAAGATTAATCAGAGCATTTTTAGCTCATTAGCAATATGATTGTTAGTTTTTCTTGCTGCTAATACTTGCTTAGCCACATAGCTCACCTGCATGAACAACAGGGCCTTAGATATGACTGTTTATTTTTTGAGGTGTCCCACATAAGGAAAACACCTGGTATTGGGTTATGAAGCTTGGCGGGGCCTTTATTATTTATTTGCAATTTGTCTACAGCATGTCTTCATCAGCAATGCAAAACCTGTGGCGATCCTGCAGCAGATGATTGTTGAAGCCAGGGACATTCAGGAGGATGAGGCATTCCGCAAGGACAGGAGAGGCAGCACCGGTGAAGCGGTCAGTATTTTTGCTATGCTGCTCCGGTTATTTCATTTTATTATTATTTTTTTAATGAGTATGTGTACAACCATTGCATTCTGTCGGTACTAACATATTGAGCAGAAGCTTGGAGGTTAACTAAGCTGCCTGAGAAGAAGTTGAGCACCGCGCAACGAACGATAAAACGAAAGATTTTAGGCGTGACAGTAAGAGACAGCAAGGCAGTGGTGGGGATTAGAGAGCTAATGAGCACAGCCGATATTCTAGTTGACATTAAGGGAAAGAAATGGAGCTGGGCAGGCCCTTGCTCCTTGTTGCTGCTTCTAAAAGATGTACCGAAGAGCTTATCGGTGAGCCATCTGGGAGCATCAGAGCCACTTTTCTAAGCAAAGCACATTCTGGATTTGTGATGCCTTTCAGAAAACCAAAGGTTGTTTTTCCCGGTTTCTGGCTGCTGACTTGCCACTAGAGGAGGCGATTTAAAGCTGTAGTGAAGAAAAGGTAATATTGAAGACATCTACACAATTAAGGCATTAAAAAGACAAAATTACAAGCAAGTAATCACCATAATTTCTTTGTAAATCTGCTAAAAGTTGAATGTTCTTGAGCCAGAGCCTGGTCACGTTCCCTCAAAAAGTTACGAACGCTGCTGCAGAAAATGTTTGGAAGGAGTGGTTTCGCATGTACTGATGCATCTTCTTTTTTTTAAGAGGTTGTACCTCTTCTCTTCAGAGTCACCTGTAAAAGAATGGTACAAATGACTGCCTGACGCAAAAAATTGTGTGGTGCTAACTTAAATCTGTCTTGAAGCGCAAGGGTTCCCACACTTGCCTGTGGTGCTGGCTGCCTAACGATGGGCTCGGGCTTTTTTAGTATGTATTGGCTTACCGTATAGACCTGTGTAAGGGCCACCATTATTATTTTACAATTTTGACGAGGTACGGCCCTTATGTAGAAATGAACCTTGTGGTCAAAATGGTGCCGGCCCAGCCGGCGACTTGTCCATCAAGTAGCGGCATACGGAAGTGTGCAGCGCGCGGAAATTTGCCAAAGCGCATGCGTCGCATCGGGGCAATAAAAGCGATTGCTTCTCTGTCTGAAATTTCTTTTTCCACATTTTGGGTTGTCAATTTGGGGGTGCGGCTCTTACACAAGTCTATACGGTATGTTGGTCATAGTGCGGTGTTGTGGAAAAGGCCATGCAAGATGACTTTATGGAATGGAGGTAACGTTAGGCCTCCCTTTACAAAACCCTAGTGTAGCTTTGTTTACTTTGTCGTAGATGATTGGTCATTGAAGTAACTGATTACCGTGTTCTTTATGCCACAGTTTCTTGATGATGATGAGGTGGATGCTGGCACGATGGTGAAACTGGACGCTGATCCAGGCACCTTGGTTCCTGACAGAGGGGCTGGTGGCGATGCCCCAATGAACAGTGATCTAGAGTCCGACCTTGGCACGTTGATCATCAATAGTGATGGCGAGGAGGATGACTCTACCATGAAACGTGAGGCCTGGACTACATTCTCATCCTGTTGCTGTGATTACAGTTGTGTTTGGTTTGCTCTGGCTGGGTAAGCTAATATGTGCTCTGTGTTAAAGCTTGGGAGAGATAAGAGTTCTAGCTTCTAGCTGTGGAGCATATCACGAGGCCAAAGGACAAGAAACAACCGGGAGCGAATGCTGCCCTCTCTAGCATTGCCGCAGAGTGTCACAAGTGCTCTGTTTGATTAAGTGCCGATGGCACGCTGGCATTGTTTGGCACCAGAAAAGGTTAAAAATTAAATTAGTAGCGGGGGCTGCGGGTTGATTTCTACCACCTGGGGTTCTTTACCTTGCATCCAGTGCACAGCACACGGGCATTTTTGCATTTCGAACCCATTTAAACGCGACTGCCACGACCAGGATTCAATCCCGCGCCCTCGGGTTTATCAGCGCAATGCCAAAGCCACTACGCCACCACGGTGGGTAGCGGGAAAGGTAACACACCAGTTGCCACTGTTGCCTTGGCAGCCATGCAATGTTGCCATGTGTGCTTTTATTTTTGGCTAATGAATGAGCTGAATAACCACTGCTCTGTCATTTTTGTCACACAGGACATGTCTGCTGTACAGGAGCCATTGTGAATGTCGGCATTTAAATACCTAGCAATATGGGCCTGTCATATTCAGATTACAACTGTTCCTGTCAGTTTGTGCGTTTTTCTTATAGCAGTTGAGGGCAGAGTTTTGACGAGGCACTCGGTGTGGCTTGAGGTTCAGGGCACGTCATAAAAAGGGAAGGATCTCATTGCTATAGTACCAGTAGTGCATATCCCTGTCTAAGCCTGCACAGGATTTTCAGAGTGTCCTTTGAAGAAATTCTAACCTAAGGCATGTTTATCATGTCAGCTTGCCAAGAAAATACATTTGTCAGGCTTACTTGTCTTAGTTGTCTTTTGTTGCTTTTTTTTTTAAATGTCCTCGAGCACTCTCTTGACCCATCACTGAGTACGTCATAACACATAATAAGGGGACATTACATATTCAGTGGGTCATGGCTAACGGTTGAGGAAAATGCTGCAGTAGTATGTCAACTTAGTACTGTTCGTACTTGACATGGCAAAGACAGCTTTTATAATCGTGTACAAAGAGTAATTTTCGAGACCAAATAGAATACGAATGTAATATAGTACCAAAAATGAATTGAAACGAATATTAAATTGTTTCTAAATAATGAACAGCCATTTTCACCGTTAATGTACTAAAAGAGTGTTGACATGCCAATAGTCACTACATTAGCAAGTTTCAATCATTACACGGCCCATTATGAAGTACGCCTTATTAAAACCACAAATGGAGCATTATAAACAAATAAGCTAGATTCTTCGGAGCATACCTAATAGTGAAATGGCAGAATGTGGGTTTCTAAAAGGCAGTCTTGACAGCCTGTTTGAATCTGCATATACTTTCTAGACTAAAATGGAAATGCACGTTGACTTCAGCGATGGCAGAGCAAAGAAGGCACTCTTCTTCATTTGGTAATGGTCGTTGCAGGTGGTGTCACTATAATAACAAATGATGTTACAGTCGAGCGTTCTGAGATTTAAGCAGGCTTAATATCTGTACACCCCTGAGGTTGTACCCCCCGTGTAACGACCTGACCGGCGTATCTCGTTGTGGCAGGTCATGACACTTCCACCGGGGAGCGCAAGGAGAGCTATCGGCCGTACTTTCTGGACCACTTTGACAAAAAAGAGCGGGAGCAGCAGGGAAGCAGTGGAAGCAATTCCAAGGCGTCACCGCGGCACGACGGCACTCCGCACCCAAACTATTTTCCTCAGGACCTGTCCAAGGCACTGGCAGCCACTGCGCCACAGGTGAGCCAAGTTCAGGCTTTGCCTGCTGTTGCGCTCTGTGCTACACACTGCTTTGCCGTGTACAGCAAGAGCTTGTGAATTTGAATTCCACGGGGATGCTATGAAAATTCGAATTATACAAAATTTGAACTAATGAAAGTCGGAGAAAAAAATTGCTTGGTTAAGCTGCGCATATAGTCCGACGTGGCATGAGCATGTGCGCACCCATGCCGCGTCACGTTGGTGTGAACGACAATGTCTGTACTTCGAAGCACTGGTGCAGCCAACACGGTCTGACGTGCCCTACGTCAAGATGGCTCTTGCTCCATTCGCGCGTTCGTCACGCTGACTTGCACAGAGAAAAAAGAATGTCGCAGTTTCGCCTGAAAAGCGAAGCATCGGTTGCCATAGCAAATTAGTAGATAGCTGTGCGAAGTAAGGATAGTAGTTTTATCAGCCGTATAAATTTGTAAACATTTGCTTACTAACTAAATTAACAAGCATGGTGTCACACGCGCACAGGTAAGCATGAACACATCTCGCTTGATGACCGCGGAAACTCGCTGAGAAATGCTGGAGTGAGGAAACGCGGTGGTAGCAGCGAGCGAATTAGCCTTTGTACAGCTCTTGCTTCAACGCGAATGAAATGTAGAAAGCACATCGCTTACGAAGCTACCAGCACTACGCGCACTCTGTAAACATCGCAGATCGCTTTAAAGATTGTTGTTTGATACATTGATACTTTGTTGGACGAACCGCGGCAGCTACTTAGAATTAACGAATTGTGAATTAACGAGCTTTTACAGTAGAAGCAAGAAGATTTTGTTTGGGTATAAGCATGATGTGGTCCAGACAACTTGTAATTAGGGGTGTGTGATTATTCGAAATCTTGGATGCAAATCATGTCATGTTTGACTTGAAACAATGCAGGAATTAAGCACAAAATCTTTCTTCTTTTTTTAAGGGGTGAAAGTAAACATACAGTTAAGGTGGTGTGGAGGTCTACGTCTCGACAGTTCAGCTTTTTAACAATCTACATTTCGCAGTGCAGGTGTTGGCCATGACGCATTAGCTTCTCTACCGGTGCAGAACAGCTTGCAGGGCTCGTCCACTGTACTCTCCTTTCACTCAATAAGCCTCTCAAGTTTGAGAGTTTTAGGGTGACCTTAGCTGTACGCCCCATGTGGGCAACAGGTTGGAGTGAATTCGCCGAGTTTTCCAACTGCCCATATTAAAAAAAGAAAGAGAAAGAGAGGCCAGGGAAAGACTCTGGCCATTAACAGCTCGTGTTTTCTTTAAAATTCGCAAACTCGGTGAATAAGCAGAGAAAAAGAACACGATTTAAAGGATTAGCCAGCACCTCCAGAGAATATTTTGTAACAAGACTTCTCTGTTTTAACAGACCTTTTCTTTGCTGACGTACAACGATATTGAGAGCCTAAATAAGGAAATATATACCTACATGAACTGATTAGAAATATACCGCATTTACTCGAATCTAATGCACACTTTTTTTCCGATAGAATGGGTCCAAAAATTGCGTGCGCATTAGAATCGAGTATGACCCTAAATCTGTGTTACCATGTCGCCATCGGCGTTTCAAAAATGGCTGCCTCGTACGCGCTTCAAGCCTAGCTGCTGTAGCTTTCTCCATGTGCTGAAGTACGTGTGCTTTGGCAATGCTTCCTTTGGGCTAGGTTAGTGCACCGTCTGTCTTCCCATTTTCTGCATTTGCTCTATCAGCATGGAAGTGCCGACTGCAAAGACATGCCGAGTTCATCACAATGTCGCAATTAAAAGGAAAGCGATCACATGTGCGGAGACGGATGGAAATCGGGCCGCATCACAGGCGTTCGGAGTTCCTGAAACTTGCGAGCACGCCTGGTGCAAACAGGAGAGGCGTTCTACACCGGCGACTGCTATGTACGGCGTGGCTGAGCGGCCCTTATCTTGAAAGCGACCTGCAACGGAGGCAATAATCTACGCATCTAGGCGCGTTGCGCTGTGTTCCCGTCACTTAGTTCGCGTTGAAGCGAGAGGCTGCACAAAGGTCACTTCACTCGCTTCTGCTACTGCACTTCCTCACTGTAGCGTTTAAAGAGTTTCCGTGGTCATTGAGTGAGACGAGCATGTTTGCTTGTATGCGGGTGGCACCATGCTTGTTAATTCAGCTAGTAAGCGAATGTTTAAAAGTTTATACGGTCAATAAAACTGCTGTCCTTACTTTTCGTGTAGCTGTTTACTAATTTTCTATCATAATCAATGCTTTGCCTTTCAGGCGAAACTGCGACTTTATTTATTTATCGCAACTTTAGTCCATTGGGAGTAAATGTTGTTTTTTCCAAATGAGAGAAAGTTGTATTTCTGTATGAAAGAATGAGGTGGCGCGGTACTGTAAAGGACTTTTTTTTCTAATTTTTAGGTCATGGCAAACAGGTACGTGTTACAATCGAGGGCGCTTTTTTTTTTCCTTTTGGTCACGGGAAACGGGTGCGCGTTAGAATTGAATGAATACGGTAGCTGACACACGGGCATTTATTAAATTGTAAACACACAAGGTGACATTGTGGTTGGCTTGTAGGTGCACCACATGACTTTGCTTCCTTATAGCCCTTGCTAATAGGCAATGCTGGGGGGGGGGGGGGGGACACCGTTGCTGGCAAGGTCTTGACTTGATGGCCAAAACAAAACATAGCATTAACACTCGTGCATTGGTGTCATGACAATGTCGGAACTCATCCTCACACCCAACTCTACGTAACTCAAAGCTCAGCTTGCATTGAAAGGGTCCTTTGAAGCTGTGAGAGTAAATGTGCAAGTTGCAGGACACAGTTCATGAAGCATGGCACTTGCTTAAGCAGCAGCGATGTTTGGTCGTTCCTTGCTTAACGTGTACGCTCTCTCTTTGCTGCAGGGCCTGATTCGGCCACCAGCAACAAGCCACACAGGCAGTGCCTATGTACACCAGGAAGTTGCTCAAGCGGTGCCCACCTGTCAGGAACACTTTGCACAACAGCTTCAGCGGCAGCTGAACCAGATGAACACGCCCCTGCCAGCCAGCGTGGCATCTCAGGCAGAGCTCCTGCTGCAACAACAACAGCAACAACAACAGCAACAACAACAACAGCAGAGACTCTTTCAGCAGCAGCAGCAACACCAGCAGCAGTTGCAGCAGCTTCAGCAGCTTCAGCGCATGCAGCAGCAACTACAGCACGGACAGATGCAACCGCCTCTGCACAACCAGATTCAGCAGCAGCAACAGCAGCAGCTCTCTGCCGCCCAGTCACCCTCTCACATGGATATGGTGCAAGTACCAAGGTTCCAGCAACGCGGCTACATGGAAGGTGACTTCGATTATGTGAGTGCAGTTCATTATTTGTTTCCTGTGTGCCCTGTCCCATACGCAACTTGGCTAACTGTGAAAGCTGTAGGCAGAGGAAGCTTGCAGTGACTAAAATCACTATGGTACAAGGTTGGGCGCACAATGTTGCGCTCCTGAACACAAGTTTGTAGGTAGGATTCCTGGCCAAGGCTACTGAATTTTAATAAAGATGGAATGTGCAAACGCTCGTGTACCTGCTTTGCGGGCACGTTAAAGAACCCCTAAGGCTTCAAAATTAACCAGGAATCCTTCACTATGCTGTCCCTGATAGCACACTGCACAGCTTTGATACATTAAACAGGGCGATTTCGCAGAGCATGCCAATTATTCAGTCAGCAATTGACATGAGATAAGATAAAATCTAAGCGATAGGCTGCACTGGCCCATGAACAAGTAAGAAGCATCAGCAATTCATTTCTTCAGAAATATGGAACTCTTTATGTACTACCTAAATAGAAATTTCATGCCAGCTTTACTTTCTACATCACAGTGATCGACGGGTGTTCCCAAGTTTCATTGTACATGCCAAATCAAGCCAAGATTTGTCATCTGCTCTTATCAGATTATCAATTGCATTGTTGTTGTAGAACCTATGGACAGAAGCAGGCTGTTGCTTTTCACTTTGAACTGCAGACAACCTTGACACTGCTTTTGAGTGGTTCTGTAGGCTAATTGATGCATGCTGCAAGACACAAAAGGGTGCAGGACACATAATTCTGTTGCAGTAATATACATCAAGTCAACAAGCAATTTGCCCGACAAGTTTTAATATATTATAGTTGAGCAGTATTGCTTGAAGGGCTAGCAAGCAGCCCTACTGAATAAGTGTTCTGAATGAAGATTAATAAAATGCTTGAGTGTGCTCCTCCTCGTGGGAAAACTTAATCACTAGTTAGATGAGAAAGGATCAGTACATTGTTCCATTGCTGCTGTTCAGTGAATATATTAGAGATGCATGCACCATGATCTTTTGTGGAAGCATGTTCCTGACAAATGTTAGCTACAAGCTCTTTGCTTATGTCATGGACTTCGTCCCTCGAAGTGACTTTAACTTCTTGTTTCTTCATGTACCTCAAGTAAACATATTCATCACATTTGCCATGTGGACGCTATTTTTCGCAGACCACATGAAGAAAATTTAACCTGCAGGTTTGGTAGGCTTGTAGTAACAGCTCCGACATTTCCAAATTTGAAGAAGAAGTAATAAGCTTGCAAGGTGGTATAGATTGATACAGCGAAAATTTTCCTTCAAACACAGCAAGTGTAACAAGCATAGGTTGGCACATTCACTTACAAGTGCGCCAACTTGATCCACACTTGTATCTCGGGTTTTGAGTGGGCGTGAGAGTGAACAGGAGTGAGTGCTGGTGAGTTTGAAGGTATGTCAGTAAGAACAGGAGTGCCGCTTAACATGAGTATGAACGAAAGTCAATGACAGTAGGTCTGAGTGGATGTGCTTATCAACATGAGTGATTGTCAGTAAGTGCCGATTAGTGGCTACCCGTAAGTCTGTATGGAAGTGAGTATGAACGTGAATGACTGCCTATGAGTGTGGGTGAGTACATAGAACCTAGAAAAATATTAGTGGGTATGAGTGGGCCGACCTATGAACGCAAATCAGTATTATGTGCATGCTTTGTGAGCGTATCTCAGTCATTTAGTCAATTAGGAATGGCAGTCACATCTACACTTTCTGTGGCTTCAACAGCTCAAGTATCTCAGCTACGAGGAGCTTGGTCATCGCATGTCCAGCCTTGACTCTGAGATGGAACGGGAAATCGAAGACCTTCGCCGCCGCTACCATGCCAAGCGACAGCCTATTTTGGACGCTATGGACGCGAAGAAAAAGCGGCAGCAAAACTTTTAACTCTGGACTGCCTTCGTCCTAAAGTGGATGTCTTGTGCTTGCCTTGGACACTGCCTTTGAACTGAAGATGAACTGGTTCGAGCCTTGTCTTTACAAAGTATCTCATTCTGGGAAGAAGCTTGAAGCAGTGAGCATGTTTTAGTAATACCTTGCCCTCAACGTATTTTAACTTAAAAGCTGCATCACAGGTACCCCGTGCTCATTTTCCCATCGCAGTGCTCTCAGATTCTCACTTGGAATACATTTTGCTGTTTTGAAGAGGAAACCAAAACTGATAAGACACTACTCATTTGAGCACTCAGGGCCTTTTACCTGCTAGCATATTTTAGCAGGTCACTAAAAGGGGTACTTATGCAATTTTACTTTATTTCTGTTCCTTGAGCCATACTCTTGTAGTTTAGTTATGTTTCCATTTACTGGCACTCTTCTTTCATGTTTCAAAACTTCAGTGGCATTTTTTTTTTCACCTTAGAAAGAATATTCTAGTCCAGGTTCCTGAAGGCATTTCTAGAAGAAAACTGTGTACTGCAGTTTTTGCAGGCAGCCTGAACATTGCACCATTGATTGTAGTATACATGGTCATTGAATTGATTGTGTTACGAAAAGGAGGTCAGAAGTTGAAATTTATCTTATTTAGCTGTCTGTATACTTATCCAAGCCCTTATTATGCTTGCAAAAACAAAAACCCCTTGCACATCTGACTGGAAGGGCAGGTAATGACTTATGTATGGTTAACCAAATCCTGTGTTAGTAGAGCAAAAGCTTTCAACTTGATCACTACATCTAATGACATCATCGTGTGCAAAATAATTTTTTGGTTTGCATTCTTTTAAAATCAGCAGTAATGTATAGTCTAGATGAGCGCATACCTGAGGTTATGTGCATTTAGACCTGCTTTAAGCAACCAAGGCTTTTACCCTTTATGTGTCATGTTTTTTGTTTATTTTTATATGTTGATCAATATACAAACTGGTCTTATATTGCCTTTACTTCGATAATAGATTTTAGCTATGTTTTTGGGCATTTATTAAGTGGAAAGCGCATGTTGAACACTCTTGCAAAATCTTTGTGCTTTTTATTTTGTTATTTCTCAATTTGGACAAACAAGCGTCACGCTGTCTCTGTTGCCATGGGGTCCTCTGTGACCATTGTACCTTTGACTCACTTTCACAGGTGTGCCTAGTCGTGATATGTACTTCTTTAGAAATGTTTCGTCATGCCACAAGTGGAAAAGTGAACTGATTTTCATTTTGCATACTGTGCTTTAGATGTGACTCTTTTTTGGACAGCTGCAGATTGTGAAACCTTGTACATATGCAGATTTATAGATGAGCTGCTAAGTAAACCTGGAAGTGCCTTGTCTTTGCTATATTGTAACAGTGATGGATCGTGTCAAGAGTAGACCATAGCTGTAATCTTTGTATGGCTGGCAGGCATTGCTGGTAACAAAAAAGTATGAATTTCTAGTGTTTTTTGTAGTGCACTTGGAACAAACATGATCATCTGACTGCTGAGGTATTGCGTGGCCTCTTTATGCTGGAACCTTTCTCAGCTGTTCCATGTCGTTGCTTTGTAGTCGCATTGCAGACTGCCAATGAAAATGGCCTTCTACAGGACATTTCGTTCATGGCATTGAAAGTGTTGCTTGTGCTAATCCTAATGTATTGGATAGCAATTAGTTACATGTTGCTTTCTGAATGATGGAGTATCTACTGAATATGTTGACATAGTAAGATGATATACATGGAATGTCTTCTACCAAAAAGTCATTAGCAGTAGTTGAACAAGGAATGTCAATCACTTCAAGTCTTCTTTTACAGTGAAACTGTTGTGGAGAGTTCCGCAACAGTTTTCATTCGACGAATGCCGGCATGGTTGATAACAAATGTAAATGCAATGCGACACACGTAGAAGGTCCGCATTCGCTTTGAAACACAATGATTAGTGATCATAAAATAAAGGTTACCTACTGCATATCTCGTTCAAATAGAAACAACTCATGTGCACGGTATTTTTATCCAGCAATTCTGAATTTTTTAATCTCGCGTCACGTTACACTGCCTCTATGTTGGAGGTCGGCTAGGTGTTTTTACAACTGTGGTGGTTAAAGTTGGCACCAGTTGGCATAGCCTGCATGGGAACCTTCACTAAAAACAGCCAGCCATGACCAGCAACTGCTGCTGCGTTCGAGCGAGGCCGTGATCCAGCAAACACCATCCTTGTATTTCCCAAGGGCGTGATAACTCGCTTACAGAGCTTCGCTTCACTGTCTTTGATGTATGAATTTTCAGATTGACGTACATCTGTGAAGGACTCTTTTTTTTTTTTCATTTTTTTATCGGGGAGATGTTCGCTCTACATTTCCCTGCACTTCTTGTCGCATGCAAGGTAGCTCAGTTTACATCAAAACACAATAACTTTAAGCAAAAAAAGAAAAATATGCCAGTACTGAAACTGCAGCAGACAGCTCAAAGGGCCATTTCTCATGACATCATTGGTGACACTGCAGCAACAGGTGTGCCAGTAGTAACATCTAGAGACAAAAAAATAAACGTTCTTGCATACTGTTGGCAGATTCATGAAATGAAAAAAAAATACTGTTTTATAAAGGTTCCATTTCTGTGATAACCTTTGCGGAAGCACTGACGCTAAACACAGTTGCTTTAGGGCAGTAAGATTCCACACTTTATTTTAAATATGGCTTCACAAGACGCTGGTACTAGTGTTGCTGCCTCCTCATGACAGGGCAAGCACAGGGGCAGGATTAGGAGTGCGCCAGTCAGTCGTCAAAAAAAAAAAGAAAAGAAGAAGAAAGCGACCTATAACAGTGGTGCCGAAATTTCAAACGCCATGCAGTATGTTGTCAGATATTTCAAATGGGGTCCGGGCACGCATTGTCGCAAACATGGCAGCCATGAACGAAGTTGCCACCGTTCAGGTTGCCACCTTCGTTGGCGAGGCCGAGATTTTCGCCTACTCGGGGCCAAACTGCACCTTTGTTGCCGGCGAAGCAGTTTCTGGTCAGGCCTCGCAGCGTTAATGGCCGTGACGAAAATGAGATGCCCCTGAAAACTGACTGTTATTGTTCGTACGAGTACAGTGTGCTGGAATACTGATATCCTAATACACTGTACTATAGTATACTAGGATATTAATATTCTAGTACAGTACCAGTACATTGGCGATCGGAAAAACCAACTCCGTCCAGTGCTGCGAGGGTGACGGCCACTCAGTAGACAGCTTTAGGTTAGGGGACGCAAGCGGCTTGTGTACGCAAAAACTTGGGGCGACGGAACTGCGCTTGCGCAGACCCAGACGTAGGGGTCTATACATGCACACTACCATGGCCCCTAGTTCTTGCATACGCAAGCCGCTTGCGTCCCCTAATCTGAAACTCTCTAAAGTCGCACTGCGCATTTTGGGGAAGGGAGGACGGCTCTTCGATGGAGTTTCCGTTTAGTCGCAGAGTCGCAGTGCAGAGGGCAATCAGTGGTGGACAATAGAGGGGCGCTTCCATCTGGTTCTCAGTTCTGGGTTGCGCTTATCAGGGCTCATATCTTGTCCCCAAACAGTCATCTCATCTGTCTTGCTTGCGCTTCACTTCTTTAACACTTTGCTGCCTGTATCTCTTAGGTCGCGTATGATATGTGCGTTTCAGCGTGGCATAGCGCTCCCAAGTCTCGAAAGGAAATCACTGGGCGCGCAGCGCTAACTGAAGGAAGAGAGCGCAAGGAATAGATGAAGATTATCGTTTGCGGAGAAGATAAGCCCTTAAAGTTGCAAGTTTTTACGATATAGTTTATATTACCTTGCATTGCGTGGCATTAGGGAGATAGCAGCAGTATAAGCGCGGCCCTCACATCGAGCCGCGAAATCGGTAGCAGTAATGCCCCTCCATTCACGTGCCAAACCTGGTGGTCACAAAAGGGGACACGGATGGGTTTTAAGTAGCAGCATAGACGGTATAACCTTTAGTGAGTGCCGAAACGTTGCAATGTCCTTCTCCCACGTGGCCACCCGTGACGAAAGCTCACAAGTTTGGGGGGAAGCTGCTCCTCCCAGCCAGCAGAGTGTGGCACTCACCCCTCCCACCTTTGCGATCGGCCCACTTTTCCCCAGTCCTATCGTCGTGGCAGCTAGGGCTTCGAGACGCTATGAGACATTGTACCGCCTCTGTGGTTGGCCGGTGATGTAAGGGAAAAGGTTGTTAGGTACGATAAATCAGTCGTCATGCCATCGACATTGTCGTCGTCGTGCCTTTGTCACAATTTGCTTGCCTTACACCAAGGAGGCCATATACGAACATCGTTGCCTCACACCATATTGTAAGAATCACTTTGCTGAAACCCGTAATGATGCTATATAGGATAGCCAGCTACCTGCAATATAGCTCGCGTAACATTGATCCTCGCACTGCATGGGAGCTGCATCTTTTTTTTTCCTATTTTAGTCTGGTTTACATTGCCTGCCAGTGCCGACTGACTGCCAAATCCCTTTCCGAGGTTTGGTGATCGTTCGGGTTCTTGCCAAGTAGGCTGAACAGGGATTCAGTGCAAGCTGATGTCCAAAAAATTAATAGATGAATAAATAAGTAAAATAAAAAAATGTGTTTAGTGGTATGTAAGCCAGGGTCCCCAGGCACACCGGCCTATAGTGCTGTAACCATAGTAGTCCTCGTATGCTCTATTTTCTTTGTGGCTTATGTTGAGCTGTTTCTATAGCGACACATGAATGGAACAAATACAGAGATAAAAACAAACTGCATATATAGCCTAGTTTGAGCGTTGCAGGTTTTATTTTCTTCATTTGTAGAAGGCTCTTCAGGTACACCTCGTTGTGTGCATGTATTTCGTTGTGCATGTATACAAATGAACATATGGATTCGAAGAAGTAAGAGTCGGACTTGCACATGCTGGGATTGGAGCAAAAAAAAAAAAAAAAAGAATGGTGCAGACGCACGCATCGCAGTGCGATTTTCTGTTGCAATGTAGACCACATAACGAGCTCGGAAGGTTGCGCTACCCTCTCTTGTTTTTCAACTGGGAGAAATCTGTTGCCAAGGACGACCAAAGGCGAGTCCTTTAATGTCCGTTTAAAGTCCATGCATAATTCTCATCTTTACCACTCTTTGCTCGTGGCAGCAATAGCGCTTTGAGACGATTGAAATGTGCATTGACGCTTAGAAACGCATGAACTCTTCTAAAAGCGCTGTATACTAAAATAATTTCGCCTCGTGTAACGCTGTTACAAAAAAAATCACAGGGTGACATTAGTGTTCCTGTATACTACATTAGTTCTGCAGGAACACTTCTAAAAGCGCTATATACTAAAATAATTTTGGCTTGTGTAACGCTGTTATAGAGAATCACAGGGCGACATTAGTGTCCCTGTACACTGCATTAGTTCGTATGCCTTCTTCTTCAAAGCAATGTCAAGCTTTAAACTTTACTTTCTCAATTTCCGTCAAGACAGTGGCTCAACTGAAAAGTTCTAAGCTACCTGTTTACATCAAAACCATCACGTTTGTCTTACCTGTACGTACTTCGATCGTATATTATCTTGCTTTTTATTTCTTTTCCCACCCTCCTCATCCTCCTTTCTGTAGGTGCCTACATGCATATACGCTGGTAGAACTACCCGCATTTCAATAGAGAGCTGATTTTCTCTCTCTCTCTCCCAACTTCTTGTGTGTGGCAAAACTTGTTGAAAACAAAAGAAACGACCACATTGCGTGGCAGCTTAGCACTTTGAGACCATTAAAACGGTCATTTGCGCCAGTAAAACGATAAATAACGACACATTTAGCATGAGTGTGGCACAAAACAATGCTTCTTACACAGATTCCAACAGTGCGTCGGATTGGGGCGATATTTTTTTTTGTTTCTGCTCAGCGGCATTTTTTGATAACAAACATCAACGAAAACAACATTTTCCTTTTCATTTTTCCCCGACCTGGGTTGCCACGCGGCATGATGTCGTTATAATACTGTTTCATGCAGACACTGCACCATCGACTTATGAAACTTGTGACTTATATGATAGTACAAAGGGCTCTTACCAAAAGGGTATGTGTGGAAAGCCTGAAAGGGTGTTGTGGTGTTTTTAATTCCATGCATTCTTCTCCGAGTGTCGTGTGACAAGCAACAATGTGAAGGATGCCATGTATGATAGAAGGTGAGCGTAACCGCGTTCATGTGTGCACAACTTGGAGAACTTGCGCTGCTTCCAGTGTCATACTGCGGGCCTGCAGACACAAGAAGCGCGTCTCATCCAGCGTGAATCGCGCGAGCAAAGAATTGCCACTCCTCTGGACTCGTCTCGATGCGACGTCAGCAGCATGCCCTGCTTGGGAACTTGCACCTGGCAGGGAACCCAGCGTGGTGCTTGTAGTGCCATGACTACTGCTAGGCGTCGTTTGACGTCACCACCACAGGCAGCGCCTTGTCGGAGAACATCTTTGAGTTTCGGACCCGCTCTTCTAACACCTGCAAGTGGCAATGAAAATCGGTCCATTTACCACCTTCTTGCATACGTGAGTGACTTCATGGTCTAGTTTCTGCCTGTGAATTGTTCTTCCCTTTAGGCCTCCCAAGTATCTAAGCATCATTGTCTTAAGTTGAAGCATGAAATTCTGAAACGAGTTCTTCGTTTCGTTTAGTAATGAAAATAGACATGTTCAATAAAATTGGCAGCTTAGGGGGCTGCTGATTTAATTTTTTTTTTTTTCGAAAGTGGAAGTTGGATCGCCCAAGGAGATATGACCAATGGCAGACTGTTGGTAAATTGATTGGTAAATTGACAATGATAGTGTATTTATTCTGCCACCGTTCAAGGGTAATGCTCCCACCAGAAGGCTTTGGTTAGAGTCTCAGAAAAAATCTCAATGGCTAGTGCCGCTAGTTTGATTCCAATGCATGGTTTTGAGCCAGCTATGTCTTTCACTCGTGGCGACTCAGCTTGAAGCCAAAGAAGACAACAGGCCTTCCTTTACGTACAACTGAAGG
Source organism: Dermacentor variabilis (assembly GCF_050947875.1). Classification (NCBI taxonomy): domain Eukaryota; kingdom Metazoa; phylum Arthropoda; class Arachnida; order Ixodida; family Ixodidae; genus Dermacentor; species Dermacentor variabilis. The sequence goes on from NC_134574.1 coordinate 153,602,011, forward strand.
AAACTGTCACCGTGGTGCTTACCTCCTGACGCCTCTGCTCGGCCTTGGCCTGCTTCTGACGCAGCGCCTCGGCGGTCACCGTGGGACAGTCGGCAGGTCGCCTCTGCGAAGCATGCATCCGTCACCGGCAGCAATGTGGGCTACACAACAGGCAATTTTTCACGAGTACATTTATAGTGAAAAAAATATTAGTGTTGCTAACGTCAAATGTGACATTGTGATGACTGTTTCGCGTCAGTGACATTTCGTGTGCACTGGTGCAATTTTCTGCTATTTCGAGAGCAATTACGTGTACACCCAGGTGCATTATCGGCATCGCCGTGATGTTCCGCATAAAGTCCAAGTGCGATAACATCGTGGCCCGCTCGCCGTATGCTGTAAGTGCGAGGCTGAGCCAAGGATGGTGGCTGGATCTCTCGCGCGCGAGGTAGGAACGCGGGGACGGGTGCGTTCTACTCCGGCGGCGGCGGCGCATGGCGCAGCTGAGCGCGGGCGCCATCTTGAAAGCGACATGCGATGGGTCGAGTCTATGCGTGCCGAGGGCTGATAGCTTCGTGTGCACTGTGTTCTCGCCGCTTAGTTCGCGTTGAAGCAAGAGGCAGTACGAAGGTCAATTCCCTCGCTGCTGCTGCCGCTCTTTCTCACGCCGAAGTTTTGATAGCGAGTGTCCGCTGTCGTCGAGTGAGATGTGTTCATGTTTGCCTATGTGCGCGTGACACCATGCTTGTTAATTTAGTTAGCAAAGGAATGTTTACGATTAAGTTTATACGCCTGATAAAGCTACAATCCTTACTTTGTATAGCTTTCTAATAATTCGCTATCGCAATCAGTGCTTCGCCTACCGGGCGAAACTGCGACTTAATTAATGCACTAGCATGGTTTGGGTACTTCACGCACTTTACGGGGGCTGTCTGTGTATCTATGTCCCTAGCCGTTTTCCCGATTACCTGGGCCTTTGGGGATGTGCCGCTTTTCAGTGAACCTCTTTCACACCAACGCTTCAGCGAGCTGCACCATGAATGCTCGAGGTGTGTGCCGCTCTTCAAAGAACCTAGCTCTCGCCAACTAAATTGAGTCACTGACTTGTTTCGACGGTGGCAACATACGTTGTGCCGCTATATTGATACCATGCTAAACGCATTGCCGTCGACAGGATTTTGTGTTCAATTTAATGCCGCGGTGACTTTTTTTTTCTCACATTAGTGAGTATTCATGACTTATATGCGCCATCACATCGACGTTTCACCATGAGTAGCCCCCTAATCACAGGTGACGCGCTGACCATACATTACGCGTGATAGCTATATTTTACAACTTTATGTCATGATGTGGATTTTAGTGGAAGGATTTGATTATATATATATATATATATATACACACACACACGTGTTAATGCTTCTTACTCTTCTTCTTTAGCTTTGATTTTGGAATAGCGGACTCTTCAGTAGCCAAAGAGAGATGAAGAGGAAAGGCAGGGATGTTAAGCAGTAGCCAAACTTGCCATCGAAGTTAGTGGGCAATATTAGCACAATTAATTGTTCAAGTGGTGCTTGGATTCAGTACGCGCCTTATAGGACTGGCGCGAAGGAACAAGGGGCGGGAAAGGCGGGGCGAACGTTGCATTTCAATTGAAATTTTTACTGCGCAGAAAAAAGTGAACTGTACGGAGAGACATACAAAACCGCGCGGGCAAGTTTTCCGGGCAATTCTGTAGGGAAATGTTTGAAGATTTGCACAGGGGAAGGAACGTTAGTTGTATCAGCGCACGTTCAGTAGTATCGTCCAGGAAGGAGCACGGTTATTTCGAGAGATTTGCGTGACGGCTGCGTCTGTGCGCCGCGGTGACGTTCGTCGACTGAACTTTATTTTGCGCTCGCCACGTGCGAAATTCTGTGCTGTTTTGCATATCTGCGTGGAGATCGCATTCGCGCTGTAAACATTTTAGTTGAGGTGTAGCGTTCATCCTGCCTTTTCTCCATCATCTCGTGCACATTCACACTGGTTCTAATTAGGCGCACACTGGAATAATTGAAACACGACACCCGGTTGGCTCGAGTGTTTCGTTTTCCGCCATACTCAGTTCCCGGTCAGCGGTCTTGACTCGCCCGACACGCCGCAAAGTACCACGGTGAACTGAGCAACGGTACCAAATACAACGGTATAATGGTTATACTGTCACGTTTCAGACCATCTTGTGCGCATAAAGCCGTTACGAGAGTATAAGCGTACGCAAGCGCCACAGCGGTGCTTGCTTCGGAGCTTATAAAACGCTTCAAGAAGAGGGTCCGGTGACGTAATCCCTTGTCGCGCCTGTCTCGGTCAGGGCGGGCTGTTCCGCAGCAGAAGGGGAGCAATCTCCCTGTATACTTCCAAAGGATTGATATCCCCGCACAGTGCCAAGAGGGGCAAAACATTCCAGCGCAAAATCAGAGCACTATAAATATGCTACCTCTCATACGACACAGAATGCGTGGAAGAGAAACGGGGAAGAAGTCCTCTGGCTACAAAACGTTCTGGCGCTGTGCGCGATGGAACCCAGCAGCTTGCAACACAGTCCCAGGCTCTCCTGCGGGACCCAGGCACTGGTTGTGTGTGTGCAAAAGAATAATGCCTCCGCCACGTCAACAAGCATATCAGTGCCAATTTCCAGTACCAGTAAATGCTCAGTGGAGCATCACCTGCCGCGGGCAGTGCAGAAATGAGCAGTGTATACCCTGTGGTGTATACAGAAAATCCTGGAATCACTGTACAGCAACAGCGAAGCGGTAGTTCACTGGAAAGGTAGGATGACACCGCGAGTAAAATATCCAAAGGGCGCTGCTCCGGGGATGCCCTCACCTCTGCTTTTCGTGCTCTGTCGCTGGCATAGAGGCGAAGTTGGCGGAAATAGACATGGGTTTTGACCTCGGCTACTGGGATCAATAAGCCGTCTGCCCACGTCTCCCACCTTCTGTGTCGGTGGCATCGTGCTCCTGGCCGACAAAGCGAAAACCTCCCAGCTGCTCATGGATATTGTTCAGAGGAAGCACGGGTCCTCGGCCTACATTTATGCTATGCTAAGTCGCCGTGCACTCTGGTGAACCAAGACGGATACGCTTAATGTACAGCGCCGAAGTTCACTCGCTCCGAGGCAACCATGGCTATATAGGTATCTGGTAGGGATGCTGCCTGCATCGCCGAACTGCAGGCGCTCAACAGTACACGAGGCCGAGTTGACCCTGAAGATATCTTCGTATACGATACATTTTAAAGCGCGCCTTTCTCGGCTCCAGGGAATTCCTCATGGACTTTCAACAGATTTGAGGTCAGCGTGGAAAGGGGGGAACTGTGGAAGACAGTTACGGCGGCAGCTTATGTTTGTGACGCCCATCAGCGTCTGTGACACGCCAATCACTAGAAGCCCGACAGAAGGAAGCCGGCAGTGCGGGACTGCAAGTTCATGGTGGGTATATATACGTATACCTAGAGAGGTGGTATATACGAGTACAAGGAGACGTCGACTGGCCCTCTTTCGAAGCGCTAAAAGCAGTCTCAAAGCTTGCGTAAGAACAAAGGCTGAGCAAGACATACAGGACGGACGCCGAACGTACGTATAAAGGTGTCCAAATATCTCCACCCGAAATGCACAAACATAAGATGGCATTGCGAACGAAGCATCTCGCTATATACACGGTGTGCCGCAAAGCCGCCTGACGAAACCACCGCGACGGTATAGGAAAAACAAAGTGCAGGTGTCGATCACATAAAAAGGGTCGAACAGAAAAAATTGGAAAGTGACAGCAGCCATGAAACCCGCTTCGAGTTTCTATAAGCGCAAGGTCAAGCAATAATTTGAAAGTGAACCGCTATACGAGAACTCGGAGGGAAGCAGCCTCCTATATGTGCAGCCAGACTTGGAATGCTGTTACATGTACCCCGATATGAGCAAAATACACGCCTATAGCATTGATATTCCGGCCCGCTCTGCAGCCAAGCTATCGGTAGTCCACCCCTCCCGGTGGCACGGCGTGGCCGGGCGGGACAGGTCTACACCCTTGCTGCCTTGCCTGATGCAGCGCTGGTTTTTCGGGAGCCGCGAGAGCAACGGCACTATAGGAGGCAGTAGAGAAATGCAAACGAAGATTCAAATACAGCACGGTTGAATTGGACCGAGCTCTCTGCATGGTCAGCTGCACCCATAATCTCCCCGAGTGATTTAGAAGCACAGCTACCTTGCAATATCCAGAATTTCATCTGTCGATCGCCTGTTACAAAGGGCAGGGCAACAATGCTATCATCACATCATCATGTTATTTGCCGTAAGTTAAAACACACACAAAAGGAAGACACATAAAGACAACACACAAAGTCTTCCTTTTGTGTGTTTTAACTTGCTGCAAATAACTTGTCTTTTAGCAAGCACCAACTAGGCCAACAAGCAGTTCTGTTATCACATCATCATCGCCCCCGGAGGTCACCAGGGAATGAAAGTGGGCGGGTATATACGTGAAGGGGGCCGTCAATGACGAGCCAGCGTTGAAAAGTTTATGTGTAGCGCCCGATTTATTAATCGGGGTTTTAATTAGCGCACCAGGCGAACTGCTTCGGGCGCAAAGGAAGACACTGCACTGGAATTGCGGTAGTGTTTTCACTGGACGACGCCTTTTTTTGTGCAAAGCAGAAGTGCGTTGTGCAGCTCACCTGAAAGCGCTCGGGTGGCGCTGCCGGCGGCGAGTCGCCCAGGGGAACGTCGAAGGCGACCGCACGGGGCTTCTCTGGGGGTGCGGGCTGCGCGGGCTGTGGCGGCTGTGCGGGCGGTGCCTCGGCTTTCGGCGCCGCCTTGGCCGCCCCGCAGCCCATGGTCGATGTCCGCGGGTGTGGTGGTGGAGCTGCACGGCCATGCGTCCGTCAGTCGTCGCGACGCGGCACGTTAATTGCGTAACCGCGTCGCTGGTTCCCATGGCAACGGGGGACTTCCCCCAACTTCGCGGCCACTTTGTTCCGAGAAATGCACGCAGCACGGCTCTCGAAATCAAACAGCGCGGGGACAAACAACGAGGCTCCGGTGCCTTTCTAGCGTGTGGCAGTACGCCGGCCATTTCGTAGTCTAGCTTTTTTTTTTCTTTTTACCGCCAGTTCTGAGAAGGTGTTTTCATCGACGCTCTTGTAAGGAAGGGGGGGAGGAGGGGGCAGCGGCGACCATGTGAATATGAACACGGTTTCTTTCACTCGCTCTCATGCCGGACAGCTGTTTGTCCGCAACCACAGTATGCATGGCCTGAACTATTCGGATCGACTCAGTACCTGTGCAATCTTGTATCCTTTCTTCAGGGTCTAATTAATTTACGATTTCATTGCAGCGTTCCCTCAAAGCTTTTCATTTCCGAAAATTAGGAAATAATTCTATCTGAGCATGCATATAGATATATACATGAAGAAAGTAGTTCTTCAAATTCGTGTTAAAGAAATTAAAAGAATTTCAGGCGCACGTATGAAGGCAAAGACATTTAATTTTGACGCTTCGGCGCTTCTTGATGAAGGCCGGACCCCGGCCGAAACATCGAAATTAGATGTTTAATTTTTTTTGCTTCTCTACGTGGCCTGCACTTCTCTGAAATATATATATATATATATATATATATATATATATATATATATATATATATATATATATATATATATATATATATATAGTGGAGTGTGTTGTTTGGCGACGGCAAGGTTCCACTAAATAGTTACGCATTCATTTCACGCTGCAGGCGAACATAATCGCTTTCACCCGCCGCGCCGATCGATCGACCTATAAACCAGCGTCTCGCCTCCTCGTCTGTTCCTTGTGTTACAGGTGGCAAAACTGTTGTTGCAATCAATGTGACAAGTATAAGAAAATGTACGCGGTGACGCATCATTGCGAGTGATTGATGTGTGATTGCTGATTGCAGTTAACTAATAACATACCACTCCAGTTTTGCCACGAAGTTGCAACACCTTCGAAAGCTATATGGAAAAAGCTCGCCAAACAAGGCAATCGTCCCCAGTCCGCTTCTCGGTGTATTTGGGCTTGTTCGGCTCATAAACGTTGCCTATGCGTCAGACTTCTTACACTTGCTTGCAATAAATAAATAAATAAATGTTCATCTACAACAACGTTTAAAATAGCAAGCTTATGCGTACCCCACTATGCGCGCCCCTGCGGTGTAAAACTTATTATACGCAGTTATTCGCGCTGTTTTATTGTATGTCCCATTGGTGCAGTAAAACCCCGTTATAACGAAGTTGAAGGGGAGCCAGAATGATTTCGTTATATCCAGTACTTCGTTATATCTATTGCTGCATCTACTGCAGTGTGAATCTCTATGGGAGATTTCAGGGCTGGCAAGTTGCAACGTACACGTGCAACGTCACGTGCTTTTTCGCGGTTATGCGCATGACCGTTATGTCACAATACTTTTCTAACAACTCTTAGTGCCACGCAAAAATCGCCGTCTTATTCGGCCTAATAGTAACGCTGTTATTAGCGTTATATACCTATTACTAGCCTTACGTAACGGCCGTCAAGAAAATAGGAAAACGAATGACTGCAGCCCACCCATTTCTGTGACGCTCGTAGCCAATAACATGCGTTGTCACACAAGTGTGCATATCTTTTTTTCCCCTTACGCCCCCCAAGACAACTGGGTATACGAGTCTTGACGGAGATCACGGCAACTTACTTGACCGTTGACGGCCAAGTAAGTATTCATGACTGCTCAAAGAAAACAAAAGCATCGAATTTAGGCCGGTGGAGTATTCGGCTTTTCAATTCCTTATGTCTGCACTTGTCTGGTCGATCTTCGGGAGAAAAAACGAAGACTAAGCTTTCCCGTTTCTCCTTCTTCTTTTTTTTTAATTGCGCGCCCCAACTGCGGAGCCCATGATGGATATTACTGTGACGCCACGAATTTCACGGTATTTCAGTAGATTTGGGACATCTTTCTTTCTTTTTTCTTTTTGCCCCAGGTAAGGTCTCCAATGCTGACAGTTTGGTCGTTTGCTTCCTTTAATCCTTTTGTGTGTCTTCGTGAGAATACTTGCATACGTTATAGTGCGCGTATGCCCTCAAACGTTTTTCAACGTTACACAGAAGCGATTACGTAATAAATTAATGCCGGATCCAAAGTCGAATGCATGCGGAACTCTGTGGATGTGGGGTATAGGGTGTCTACTCTTGCCGTCACCTTTAAGCTTCACACTAATTCCACCCAAATCCCACCACAGACGTTTCCGCCGATCAGCGTAGAGGGGCTTCCGACTTAAACCGCGTTTTACGTTCGCAGACGACTTAAACCACCACGAGTTGACGTGAAAATCGAGGATGTTGCATCAACATGCCAACCGATACGATGTTACACCTTCCTATAGATGTTTGGAGAAGTAAAAAAGCGGTTTTTATACAAGAAATGAGAGGTGGTTAGTTCCTCCACGTGCATGCATGGACGCGCTGCCTTCAGCATCTAGCTACACTCCAAACTAAATTACACCCTCAAGGTTGCATAAGGGTGTAAATGTGTCGATATGTCACGCCCTTATACCTAATTTACGGGTGTGAGAGTTGCAGGTATAGATCGATTTACACCCTTAATTGTGCACCCTTATAAGGATGCAAGTTAGCTTACAGTGTAGGGAGCCTTGGGCGTGCGTACGAGACTTCCTACATCTAGCCGCGGTGCTTAGAAAGAATGGTTATTCACATTCGGTAATACGAACCGACCGCTGTATTGTGTAAATGACCACTTAGCAGACATGTCCATTTCGGCTGTTGCTGAAGGACCGATTGACTGGGCTGGGGTACCAGCGAGAAAGAAACGGGCGCCCACAACTATAGTTTCCTTCGCGCTGGTTTAGCTCCAGCCACTCAGCGGTGGCCGAAATGGACAGTCCGCTATAGATGGACACTTACAGAATAACCACAGATGCGTGCAAGAAGATGACAGCGATGTAGGAGAGAGCGACGCGAAGACTCGGCCGTATAGGCGGCGGTCGGATCACCTCACCAGACGCACTCGGATTTGAAGGCAGGAGCGTTGAGCCTCTGTCGCAACCACCAAAACCAGATTCCATGAGTGGTTGAGGCAATGCCATCAGCCGTGAACTGCTGCAGTGACGACGCGGTTCGTTATTGTTATACATTTCTACTTTGACTTTTCACCTCATATTAAGGTTAACGTCAACTCATTTATCGTCCGTTGCTTTACAAGGATTGTGGACGCTCGATTTGGGGCATAGGCTGTAGTGCACTAGAACCTTATATTATAGTTCACGGTAACAATAGGCCAAAAGTTCTCTCCTTCCTGGTGTCTTCTATTAAGCGTCCAACGAGAAAAAGAGAATGTTTACACCGACGCGGATCTAATTGGCCAGGCGCATCTGACGCGAGACAAACAACTGGCTGCACGGTGTGGAACTAAAGCTATAGCGCGATACCGATGTAGAGTAGTAAACACGTACACTTTTTAACGCATGCAAGTAACCCAGTTTCGGAACGGCCTCTGGTAGCTTGTGCAGTGCCTTTTGGGAAGCGCATTTCTGAGAGTTAGATGCAGTGACAAGCGAATCGACAAAGAAGAAGCGCCCACGTACGTACACGACTGCAGCAGCAACAGGCTCCAAGCACTTGTTGCACACGTGCGGACTCTTCAGCGAAGTCGCAGCGAGCGTCGGACGATGTATGCACAGCCTCTCAATCTGTGCACACTTCCGCTCATATTCGCGCTGCGCGTTCGAGGAAAAATGAAACGCCAAAAACGAGCAATGTGTAGAAACGTACTGTTGCAAACGAAGCCAAGCAGTTACGTTCCCTCATGGCTTTCTTCGGCGACCCATGGCGTTCGCGCAGAGGTGTTTCCGGGCCCAGAGAGAGCTGTTCGTAGAATGTGTGTCGCGCCGTTGGACGATCGTGAAGAGGGCGCCCGTTTTTGCCAGTCGACAAGAGCGCACATGTCGATGCTGTTGCTAGGACGCGCGGGCGCGAAGCGAGTGTTTGCAAAAGTATGTCGGGAGGCCCGAAAAGACGCCCGGTCGATCCATCGGCGGCAGCAATCGAAGTGCTACAAGTCGATCTGCCTTCCCGTTCGCGCCACTTCCGCGAGAAATCGATGCGTTCGCGGTGTGTCGCACGCTCGTGCGCGGTGTACGAAGGAATGCCACGCCTCGCACTCGCGGTTTCTTCGACGTGGGTCCACGTACGGGTAAAGGAATGCGATCGACCCGGTACGCGCGATTCGGAGAGTCGCCTAGCTGCGAGCAAAGGCGGCAGGCGCTTAGAATCGTGCAACCGGAAGAACGCACATGGGGGAGATCAACCTGAATTCCAGGCTTGATGGTCCGGCTTAAGAGGGCGCTGACAGAAAATGTTTGTCCTGCTTTTATTACTGTATTGGATAGCCCTCGAGCCAGTAATTACATTATGGGAAGTCATTTCCCCGAGAGCGCCACAAATAGTTAGTCACGAACGTTAGAATAGTATAGCTTTTATTACGACCATTTCAAAACTTGCGACAAGAGCAGCACAAGCTAATTCCAACGCGAAAAAGTTTAATCGAAGTGCCACCAAAAATGACATCATAAGTCTTCTTTTTCATGTCTGCAGCCGGCACAGATTTGAACTGGCCGCGCATTTTGGACGGGTCGTACAAAAAGTGCTGTGATTATTCATTTTTGTTGATCTCGGACAAGCAGAGACTTAGTACGTTTCCGCCTAGACCCTTGGAGGCAATACAAGTGGACCCCGCAATTGGCAACATTGTAACTGCCCGGACCGCATCGCTGATGGAACCTTACCCCCCCCCCCCCTCCTCCCACCACGCATGTCAAAACCGCTCGGACCCGCTGATGGACCCCGCATTGCATCTCAAAACTGTCTGGAACTCATCGCTAATGCCGCCCATTCATGCCAAAACTGATCTGACCTCATCCCTGATGGACTCCTCCCCCTCCCCCAACGCATATCAAAACCGCCTGGTCCTGCTGATGGACCCCTCTCCCCTTGCATCTCAGAACTGCCTGAAACTCATCGCTAATACCCACCATTCATGTCAAAACCGATCTGACCTCATCCCTGATGGACTCCCGCCCTCCCCCAACGCATATCAATACCGCCCGGACCTGTTGATGGACCCCCCCCCCCCACCTTTCCATCTCAGAACTGCCTGGAACTCATCGCTAATGCCCCTCCCCCCCATTCATGTCAAAACCCCCAACGCATACCCCCAACGCATACCCCCAACGCATATCCCCAACGTATATCCCCATTCTCCCCCAACGCATATCCCCCCCCCCAAAGCATAGGAACACCGCCAGGATCTCATCGCTGATGGACCCCTCCCCCCCCTTCCCCATAGATGGCAAAACTACCCAGACCTCATGATTTATGGACCCTTCCAATGCAGTCAAAACCATTCGGTCCTCATCGCTGATAAACCCGCGCCACTGCATGTCAAAACGCGATAAATAAACTAACCAGGCCGAGATTGATTCTCTCTCGAAAAAAAACTCGGTACCCTTCCACTCTGTAAAGAAGGATGACCAGCGAAGCTGTGTGTGTGTGGGCCCCCTAATGGCGAAGCGCACCTCCGCCGACGGTCGGCCCGGCATTGCACCATCTTCGGGATCGGCCCACGTATGGGGAGTAAAAATGGGAAGTGCTTAACGCCTGCTTCACCTCCGCCGCGGGTCGACCGGGCATTTCACTAACTTCGGGATCGGCCCGCGTATGGGGAGTACTTAAAGCCTGCTTCACCTCCGCCGCGGGTCGACCCGGCATTTCACTATCTCCGAGATCGGCCCACGAATGGGGAGTTTTTGCTTACTGCGCCAACAACGACACAAAAATTTCCTTGCACGATGTAGGTATACAGTTTGGCTGTGAAAAATGGTAAGTCTATAACAGATGGAAATATCGCCGCAACGAAAGAAAGTAAGTTATCTCGAAAGTGCTCGTTCTTTGCATATACATCACTCACTGCGCACGTGCTGATGCCTACATACGCCATAAGTAAGCGAATAGGCTCAGATTAATTTTCTTGAAAAAAAATGAAGAAAGTGGTGTCTTTAGCCCATGAAAATATTGACACATTGACTTACCTTTTTCGGGTGAGCGCTTTTCACCGTCCAACAAATGTTATCGCTCAGCGCGGGACGCGCCTGCATGTAACGGATGTTTCTGGAATGTTATCGATGGTTCTATCCGCTATCTTTGTCACCGAATCTTGTGTAATCTGATGGCATGTATGCGCGACGCGAATGGCTTACAACTTTCTGGAGGACACGCAGGTAACGCCAGCGATTTCTCTGGAACGTTCGATGGCTCGTGTATAAAAGCCGACGCGCTTGCCGGCTGATCACATTTTCGACGATCGCCGATTGTGTTCGACTTGTTCCCTCAGCGCTTCGTCCAGAAGTACTGCACTCCCTACATGACGATCCGACTGCTGGACATCTCGGATTTTCCCGGACGCTATCGAGGATGCAGGAAAGGTATTACTGGTCGCCCCTGATCGCCTACGTCGCCCGTTAAGTCAAGACATGCCGAGAGTGTCAGCGACGGAAGACGCTACCGACAAGGCCAGCAGGAATACCGCATCTCATCGAGTCTGCTTGCCGTTCATTTCAGCAGATCGGGATGAATTTGTTGGGACCCTTTCCGACGTCAACCTCTGGAAATAAGTGGACCGTCGTGCCGAATGCACTAGTACCTCACTCGCTTCGCTGAAATGAAAGCTCTACCGAAAGGTAGCGCAGCAGAAGTGGCGAAATTTTTTGTCGAGAACATCCCGCTGCGACATGGCGCCCCAGAAGCCCTCATCACGGACAGAGGAACTGCCTTTACAGCGGAGCTCACCCAAGCCATTTTGCAATACAGTCAGACAAGCCACAGGAGGACAAGTGCGTACCACCCGCAGACGAATAGTCATACGGAGCTCCGGAATAAGGCCCTCGCCGATATGCTATTAATGTACGTCGACGTCGAACACAAGACCTGGGATGCCGTTCTGCGCTACGTAACATTCGCTTACGACACGGCGATGCAAGAAACAACACAGATCACGCCGTTCGAGCTGGTTTACGGCACGAACCCGACAACGACTCTCGACGCCATGCTGCCGCACGTCTCCGACGAAGATAATCTTGACAACGCGACCTATCTCCAGCGTGCCGAAGAAGCCCAACAGCTCGCCCGCCTGCGGATCAAGAATGAGAAGAGGACGGACAGCCGACACTAAAACCTTTGAGGACGCAATACGTCGAGTACCAGCCCGGCAACCGTGTTTGAGCTGGACCCTAATGAACCGACGAAGACTTAGCGAGAAGCTTTTACTCTGCTATTTCGGACTCTACAAGATCATACGACGCATGGGCGCACTCGACTATGAGGTCGTACCAGACACCATTTCGCTATCACAGCGGCGCCGCTCACGACCTGAAATAGTCCACGTTGTGCGACTTCAGCCGTTCTACCAGCGCTAATGAACTTTAAGATTTTGCGTCGCTGACCTTTGGAATTTCTTCTTTTGGACTGTGTTACTTTGATAAGTGCCCTTTTGTGTATCGCTGTCCTATTATGTTTGTAGCATCGGGACGATGCTTCTTGATAGGGGGGCATTGACAAAGTCCACTTGTTTATCTCTTTCGTGCGAGCACTTTTCACCGTCCAACAAATGTCATCGCTCAGCGCGGTAAGCGCCTGCATGTATCGAATGTTTCTGGAATGTTATGGATGGTTCTATCCCCTGTCTGTTGTCCCCGAACCTTGTGTAATCTAGTGACATGTTTGCGCGGCGCGAATGGCGTACAACTTTCTCAAGGACACGCGGGCACCAGCAGTTTCTCTGGAACGTTCGATGACGCGCTTGACCGGCAGATCAGATTTTCGACGATCGTCAACTGTGTCCGCCGCTGTCGCCGTTCTTTGAGTGTAGCCTCTTTTTGAGGGTACAAGTTCGCCCAATGAAAGGATAGTTTTGTGACTCCCAATTTTGCTGCTTTCTTCACGGTCACATACAACGTGACAATATCGTCGCAGCGACGGAAAATGAATTCTCAGGAAAGTTCTCGTTCTTTGCATAAATCGATCCCCGCGCACGCGCTGATGCCTATTTAGGCGATAAATGAACGAAAAGGACCAGAATATATTGCCCGAAAAAATGAAGAAAATGGTAAGTCTATAGCCCATGAAAATATCGTTGCAGGGTCGGAAAATAAATTGTCTGGAAACTGTTCCTTCTTTACGTAAATCGATCCCCGCGCACGCCCTGATGCCTATTTACGCGATAAATAAACGAATAGGCCCAGAATAATTTTCCCCCAAAAACGGAGAAAATGGTAAGGCTGCCCATGAAAATTAATTGCAGGGTCGGATAATAAATTGTTCGGAAAGTGTTCGTTCTTTGCGTAAATCGAACGCCGCGCACGCGCTGATGCCTATTTACGCGATAAATAAACGAATAGGCCCAGAATAATTTTCCCCCCATAACGGAGAAAATGGTAAGGCTATAGCCCATGAAAATTAATTGCAGGGTCGGATAATAAATTGGCTGGAAAGTGTTCGTTCTTTGCGTAAATCGATCCCCGCGCACGCCCTGATGCCTATTTACGCGATAAATAAACGAATAGACCCAGAATAATTTTCCCGAAAAAACGGAGAAAATGGTAAGGCTATAGCCCATGAAAATTAATTGCAGGGTCGGATAGTAAATTGGCTGGAAAGTGTTCGTTCTTTGCGTAAATCGATCCCCGCGCACGCCCTGATGCCTATTTACGCGATAAATAAACGAATAGGCCCAGAATAATTTTCCCCCCAAAACGGAGAAAATGGTAAGGCTATAGCCCATGAAAATTAATTGCAGGGTCGGATAATAAATTTGCTGGAAAGTGTTCATTCTTTGCCTAAATCGAACCACGCGCACGCCCTGATTCCCATTTACGCGATAAATAAACGAATAGGCCCAGAATAATTTTCCCCGAAAAACGGAAAAAATGGTTAGGCTATAGCCCATGAAAATTAATTGCAGGGTCGGATAATAAATTGGCTGGAAAGTGTTCGTTCTTTGCGTAAATCGATCCCCGCGCACGCCCTGATGCCTATTTACGCGATAAATAAACGAATAGGCCCAGAATAATTTTCCCCCAAAAATGGAGAAAATGGTAAGGACATAGCCCATGAAAAATAGTTGCAATGTCGGATAATAAATTGGCTGGAAAGTGTTCGTTCTTTGCGTAAATCGATCCCCGCGCACGCCCTGATGCCTATTTACGCGATAAATAAACGAATAGGCCCAGAATAATTATCCCCGAAAAACGGAAAAAATGGTAAGGCTATAGCCCATGAAAATTAATTGCAGGGTCGGATAATAAATTGGCTGGAAAGTGTTCGTTCTTTGCGTAAATCGATCCCCGCGCACGCCCTGATGCCTATTTACGCGATAAATAAGCGAACAGGCCCAGAATAATTTTCCCCGAAAAACGGAAAAAATGGTAAGGCATAGCCCATGAAAATTAATTGCAGGGTCGGATAATAAATTGGCTGGAAAGTGTTCGTTCTTTGCGTAAATCGATCCCCGCGCACGCCCTGATGCCTATTTACGCGATATATAAATGAATAGGCCCAGAATAATTTTCCCCCAAAAATGGAGAAAATGGTAAGGTATAGCCCATGAAAATTAGTTGCAGGGTCGGATAATAAATTGGCTGGAAAGTGTTCGTTCTTTGCGTAAATCAATCCCCGAGCACGCCCTGATGCCTATTTACGCGCTAAATAAACGAATAGGCCCAGAATAATTATCCCCCAAAATATGGAGAAAATGGTAAGGCTATAGCCCATGAAAATTAATTGCAGGGTCGGATAATAAATTGGCTGGAAAGTGTTCGTTCTTTGCGTAAATCGATCCCCGCGCACGCCCTGATGCCCATTTACGCGATAAATAAACGAATAGACCCAGAATAATTTTCCCCGAAAAACGGAAAAAATGGTAAGGCTATAGCCCATGAAAATTAATTGCAGGGTCGGATAATAAATTGGCTGGAAAGTGTTCGTTCTTTGCGTAAATCAATCCCCGAGCACGCCCTGATGCCTACTTACGCGATAAATAAACGAATAGGCCCAGAATAATTATCCCCCAAAATATGGAGAAAATGGTAAGGCTATAGCCCATGAAAATTAATTGCAGGGTCGGATAATAAATTGGCTGGAAAGTGTTCGTTCTTTGCGTAAATCGATCCCCGCGCACGACCTGATGCCCATTTACGCGATAAATAAACGAATAGACCCAGAATAATTTTCCCCGAAAAACGGAAAAAATGGTAAGGCTATAGCCCATGAAAATTAATTGCAGGGTCGGATAATAAATTGGCTGGAAAGTGTTCGTTCTTTGCGTAAATCGATCCCCGCGCACGCCCTGATGCCTATTTACGTGATAAATAAACGAATAGGCCCAGAATAATTTTCCCCAAAAAACGGAAAAAATGGTAAGGCTATAGCCCATGAAAATTAATTGCAGGGTCGGATAATAAATTGGCTGGAAAGTGTTCGTTATTTGCGTAAATCGATCCCCGCAGACGCGCTGATGCCTATTTACGCGATAAATAAACGAATAGACCCAGAATAATTTTCCCCAAAAAACGGAGAAAATGGTAAGGCTATAGCCCATGAAAATTAATTGCAGGGTCGGATAGTAAATTGGCTGGAAAGTGTTCGTTCTTTGCGTAAATCGATCCCCGCGCACGCCCTGAAGCCTATTTACGCGATAAATAAACGAATAGGACCAGAATAATTTTCCCCCCAAAATCGAGAAAATGGTAAGGCTATAGCCCATGAAAATTAATTGCAGGTTCGGATAATAAATTGGCTGGAAAGTGTTCATTCTTTGCCTAAATCGAACGCCGCGCACGCCCTGATTCCCATTTAGCGATAAATAAACGAATAGGCCCAGAATAATTTTCCCCGAAAAACGGAAAAAATTGTAAGGCTATAGCCCATGAAAATTATTTGCAGGGTCGGATAATAAATTGGCTGGAAAGTGTTCGTTCTTTGCGTAAATCGATCCCCGCGTACGCCCTGATGCCTATTTACGCGATAAATAAACGAATAGACCCAGAATAATTTTCCCCAAAAAACGGAGAAAATGGTAAGCCCATGAAAATTAATTGCAGGGTCGGATAGTAAATTGGCTGGAAAGTGTTCGTTCTTTGCGTAAATCGATCCCCGCGCACGCCCTGATGCCTATTTACGCGATAAATAAACGAATAGGCCCAGAATAATTTTCCCCCCAAAACGGAGAAAATGGTAAGGCTATAGCCCATGAAAATTAATTGCAGGGTCGGATAATAAATTGGCTGGAAAGTGTTCATTCTTTGCCTAAATCGAACCCCGCGCACGCCCTGATTCCCATTTACGCGATAAATAAACGAATAGGCCCAGAATAATTTTCCCCGAAAAACGGAAAAAATGGTTAGGCTATAGCCCATGAAAATTAATTGCAGGGTCGGATAATAAATTGGCTGGAAAGTGTTCGTTCTTTGCGTAAATCGATCCCCGCGCACGCCCTGATGCCTATTTACGCGATAAATAAACGAATAGGCCCAGAATAATTTTCCCCCAAAAATGGAGAAAATGGTAAGGACATAGCCCATGAAAAATAGTTGCAATGTCGGATAATAAATTGGCTGGAAAGTGTTCGTTCTTTGCCTAAATCGATCCCCGCGCACGCCCTGATGCCTATTTACGCGATAAATAAACGAATAGTCCCAGAATAGTTTTCCCCAAAATATGGAGAAAAGGGTAAGGCTATAGCCCATGAAAATTAATTGCAGGGTCGGATAATAAATTGGCTGGAAAGTGTTCGTTCTTTGCGTAAATCGATCCCCGCGCACGCCCTGATGCCTATTTACGCGATAAATAAACGAATAGGCCCAGAATAATTATCCCCGAAAAACGGAAAAAATGGTAAGGCTATAGCCCATGAAAATTAATTGCAGGGTCGGATAATAAATTGGCTGGAAAGTGTTCGTTCTTTGCGTAAATCGATCCCCGCGCACGCCCTGATGCCTATTTACGCGATAAATAAGCGAATAGGCCCAGAATAATTTTCCCCGAAAAACGGAAAAAATGGTAAGGCATAGCCCATGAAAATTAATTGCAGGGTCGGATAATAAATTGGCTGGAAAGTGTTCGTTCTTTGCGTAAATCGATCCCCGCGCACGCCCTGATGCCTATTTACGCGATATATAAATGAATAGGCCCAGAATAATTTTCCCCCAAAAATGGAGAAAATGGTAAGGTATAGCCCATGAAAATTAGTTGCAGGGTCGGATAATAAATTGGCTGGAAAGTGTTCGTTCTTTGCGTAAATCAACCCCCAAGCACGCCCTGATGCCTATTTACGCGCTAAATAAACGAATAGGCCCAGAATAATTATCCCCCAAAATATGGAGAAAATGGTAAGGCTATAGCCCATGAAAATTAATTGCAGGGTCGGATAATAAATTGGCTGGAAAGTGTTCGTTCTTTGCGTAAATCGATCCCCGCGCACGCCCTGATGCCCATTTACGCGATAAATAAACGAATAGACCCAGAATAATTTTCCCCGAAAAACGGAAAAAATGGTAAGGCTATAGCCCATGAAAATTAATTGCAGGGTCGGATAATAAATTGGCTGGAAAGTGTTCGTTCTTTGCGTAAATCAATCCCCGAGCACGCCCTGATGCCTACTTACGCGATAAATAAACGAATAGGCCCAGAATAATTATCCCCCAAAATATGGAGAAAATGGTAAGGCGATAGCCCATGAAAATTAATTGCAGGGTCGGATAATAAATTGGCTGGAAAGTGTTCGTTCTTTGCGTAAATCGATCCCCGCGCACGACCTGATGCCCATTTACGCGATAAATAAACGAATAGACCCAGAATAATTTTCCCCGAAAAACGGAAAAAATGGTAAGGCTATAGCCCATGAAAATTAATTGCAGGGTCGGATAATAAATTGGCTGGAAAGTGTTCGTTCTTTGCGTAAATCGATCCCCGCGCACGCCCTGATGCCTATTTACGTGATAAATAAACGAATAGGCCCAGAATAATTTTCCCCAAAAAACGGAAAAAATGGTAAGGCTATAGCCCATGAAAATTAATTGCAGGGTCGGATAATAAATTGGCTGGAAAGTGTTCGTTATTTGCGTAAATCGATCCCCGCAGACGCGCTGATGCCTATTTACGCGATAAATAAACGAATAGACCCAGAATAATTTTCCCCAAAAAACGGAGAAAATGGTAAGGCTATAGCCCATGAAAATTAATTGCAGGGTCGGATAGTAAATTGGCTGGAAAGTGTTCGTTCTTTGCGTAAATCGATCCCCGCGCACGCCCTGAAGCCTATTTACGCGATAAATAAACGAATAGGCCCAGAATAATTTTCCCCCCAAAATCGAGAAAATGGTAAGGCTATAGCCCATGAAAATTAATTGCAGGTTCGGATAATAAATTGGCTGGAAAGTGTTCATTCTTTGCCTAAATCGAACGCCGCGCACGCCCTGATTCCCATTTAGCGATAAATAAACGAATAGGCCCAGAATAATTTTCCCCGAAAAACGGAAAAAATGGTAAGGCTATAGCCCATGAAAATTATTTGCAGGGTCGGATAATAAATTGGCTGGAAAGTGTTCGTTCTTTGCG
The DNA here is from genome assembly GCF_050947875.1 of Dermacentor variabilis. Lineage (NCBI taxonomy): Eukaryota > Metazoa > Arthropoda > Arachnida > Ixodida > Ixodidae > Dermacentor > Dermacentor variabilis. Next base: position 153,620,690 of record NC_134574.1, read on the forward strand.
TAAATCGATCCCCGCGTACGCCCTGATGCCTATTTACGCGATAAATAAACGAATAGACCCAGAATAATTTTCCCCAAAAAACGGAGAAAATGGTAAGGCTATAGCCCATGAAAATTAATTGCAGGGTCGGATAGTAAATTGGCTGGAAAGTGTTCGTTCTTTGCGTAAATCGATCCCCGCGCACGCCCTGATGCCTATTTACGCGATAAATAAACGAATAGGCCCAGAATAATTTTCCCCCCAAAACGGAGAAAATGGTAAGGCTATAGCCCATGAAAATTAATTGCAGGGTCGGATAGTAAATTGGCTGGAAAGTGTTCGTTCTTTGCGTAAATCGATCCCCGCGCACGCCCTGAAGCCTATTTACGCGATAAATAAACGAATAGGCCCAGAATAATTTTCCCCCCAAAATCGAGAAAATGGTAAGGCTATAGCCCATGAAAATTAATTGCAGGTTCGGATAATAAATTGGCTGGAAAGTGTTCATTCTTTGCCTAAATCGAACGCCGCGCACGCCCTGATTCCCATTTAGCGATAAATAAACGAATAGGCCCAGAATAATTTTCCCCCAAAAATGGAGAAAATGGTAAGGACATAGCCCATGAAAAATAGTTGCAATGTCGGATAATAAATTGGCTGGAAAGTGTTCGTTCTTTGCCTAAATCGATCCCCGCGCACGCCCTGATGCCTATTTACGCGATAAATAAACGAATAGTCCCAGAATAGTTTTCCCCAAAATATGGAGAAAAGGGTAAGGCTATAGCCCATGAAAATTAATTGCAGGGTCGGATAATAAATTGGCTGGAAAGTGTTCGTTCTTTGCGTAAATCGATCCCCGCGCACGCCCTGATGCCTATTTACGCGATAAATAAACGAATAGGCCCAGAATAATTATCCCCGAAAAACGGAAAAAATGGTAAGGCTATAGCCCATGAAAATTAATTGCAGGGTCGGATAATAAATTGGCTGGAAAGTGTTCGTTCTTTGCGTAAATCGATCCCCGCGCACGCCCTGATGCCTATTTACGCGATAAATAAGCGAATAGGCCCAGAATAATTTTCCCCGAAAAACGGAAAAAATGGTAAGGCATAGCCCATGAAAATTAATTGCAGGGTCGGATAATAAATTGGCTGGAAAGTGTTCGTTCTTTGCGTAAATCGATCCCCGCGCACGCCCTGATGCCTATTTACGCGATATATAAATGAATAGGCCCAGAATAATTTTCCCCCAAAAATGGAGAAAATGGTAAGGTATAGCCCATGAAAATTAGTTGCAGGGTCGGATAATAAATTGGCTGGAAAGTGTTCGTTCTTTGCGTAAATCAATCCCCGAGCACGCCCTGATGCCTATTTACGCGCTAAATAAACGAATAGGCCCAGAATAATTATCCCCCAAAATATGGAGAAAATGGTAAGGCTATAGCCCATGAAAATTAATTGCAGGGTCGGATAATAAATTGGCTGGAAAGTGTTCGTTCTTTGCGTAAATCGATCCCCGCGCACGCCCTGATGCCCATTTACGCGACAAATAAACGAATAGACCCAGAATAATTTTCCCCGAAAAACGGAAAAAATGGTAAGGCTATACCCCCTGAAAATTAATTGCAGGGTCGGATAATAAATTGGCTGGAAAGTGTTCGTTCTTTGCGTAAATCGATCCCCGCGCACGCCCTGATGCCTATTTACGCGATAAATAAACGAATAGGCCCAGAATAATTTTCCCCAAAAAACGGAGAAAATGGTAAGGCTATAGCCCATGAAAATTAGTTGCAGGGTCGGATAGTAAATTGGCTGGAAAGTGTTCGTTCTTTGCGCAAATCGATCCCCGCGCACGCCCTGATGCCTATTTACGCGATAAATAAACGAATAGGCCCAGAATAATTTTACCCCAAAAATCGGGAAAATGGTAAGGCTATAGCCCATGAAAATTAATTGCAGGTTCGGATAATAAATTGGCTGGAAAGTGTTCGTTCTTTGCGTAAATCGATCCCCGCGCACGCCCTGATGCCTATTTACGCGATAAATAAACGAATAGGCCCAGAATAATTTTCCCCAAAAAACGGAAAAAATGGTAAGGCCCATGAAAATTAATTGCAGGCTCGGATAATAAATTGGCTGGAAAGTGTTCGTTATTTGCGTAAATCAATCCCCGCAGACGCGCTGATGCCTATTTACGCGATAAATAAACGAATAGACCCAGAATAATTTTCCCCAAAAAACGGAGAAAATGGTAAGGCTATATATAGCCCATGAAAATTAATTGCAGGGTCGGATAGTAAATTGGCTGGAAAGTGTTCGTTCTTTGCGTAAATCGATCCCCGCGCACGCCCTGATGCCTATTTACGCGATAAATAAGCGAATAGGCCCAGAATAATTTTCCCCGAAAAACGGAAAAAATGGTAAGGCATAGCCCATGAAAATTAATTGCAGGGTCGGATAATAAATTGGCTGGAAAGTGTTCGTTCTTTGCGTAAATCGATCCCCGCGCACGCCCTGATGCCTATTTACGCGATATATAAATGAATAGGCCCAGAATAATTTTCCCCCAAAAATGGAGAAAATGGTAAGGTATAGCCCATGAAAATTAGTTGCAGGGTCGGATAATAAATTGGCTGGAAAGTGTTCGTTCTTTGCGTAAATCAATCCCCGAGCACGCCCTGATGCCTATTTACGCGCTAAATAAACGAATAGGCCCAGAATAATTATCCCCCAAAATATGGAGAAAATGGTAAGGCTATAGCCCATGAAAATTAATTGCAGGGTCGGATAATAAATTGGCTGGAAAGTGTTCGTTCTTTGCGTAAATCGATCCCCGCGCACGCCCTGATGCCCATTTACGCGACAAATAAACGAATAGACCCAGAATAATTTTCCCCGAAAAACGGAAAAAATGGTAAGGCTATACCCCCTGAAAATTAATTGCAGGGTCGGATAATAAATTGGCTGGAAAGTGTTCGTTCTTTGCGTAAATCGATCCCCGCGCACGCCCTGATGCCTATTTACGCGATAAATAAACGAATAGGCCCAGAATAATTTTCCCCAAAAAACGGAGAAAATGGTAAGGCTATAGCCCATGAAAATTAGTTGCAGGGTCGGATAGTAAATTGGCTGGAAAGTGTTCGTTCTTTGCGCAAATCGATCCCCGCGCACGCCCTGATGCCTATTTACGCGATAAATAAACGAATAGGCCCAGAATAATTTTACCCCAAAAATCGGGAAAATGGTAAGGCTATAGCCCATGAAAATTAATTGCAGGTTCGGATAATAAATTGGCTGGAAAGTGTTCGTTCTTTGCGTAAATCGATCCCCGCGCACGCCCTGATGCCTATTTACGCGATAAATAAACGAATAGGCCCAGAATAATTTTCCCCAAAAAACGGAAAAAATGGTAAGGCCCATGAAAATTAATTGCAGGCTCGGATAATAAATTGGCTGGAAAGTGTTCGTTATTTGCGTAAATCAATCCCCGCAGACGCGCTGATGCCTATTTACGCGATAAATAAACGAATAGACCCAGAATAATTTTCCCCAAAAAACGGAGAAAATGGTAAGGCTATATATAGCCCATGAAAATTAATTGCAGGGTCGGATAGTAAATTGGCTGGAAAGTGTTCGTTCTTTGCGTAAATCGATCCCCGCGCACGCCCTGATGCCTATTTACGCGATAAATAAACGAATAGGCCCAGAATAATTTTCCCCCCAAAATCGAGAAAATGGTAAGGCTATAGCCCATGAAAATAAATTGCAGGTTCGGATAATAAATTGGCTGGAAAGTGTTCGTTCTTTGCGTAAATCGATCCCCGCGCACGCCCTGATGCCTATTTACGCGATAAATAAACGAAAAGACCCAGAATAATTTTCCCCAAAAAACGGAAAAAATGGTAAGGCTATAGCCCATGAAAATTATTTGCAGGGTCGGATAATAAATTGGCTGGAAAGTGTTCGTTCTTTGCGTAAATCGAGCCCCGCGCACGCGCTTATGCCTATTTACGCGATAAATAAACGAATAGGCCCAGAAAAATTTTCCCCCCAAAACGGAGAAAATGGTAAGGCTATAGCCCATGAAAATTAATTGCAGGGTCGGATAATAAATTGCCTGGAAAGTGTTCGTTCTTTGCGTAAATCGATCCCCGCGCACGCCCTGATGCCTATTTACGCGATATATAAATGAATAGGCCCTGAATAATTTTCCCCCAAAAAGGGAGAAAATGGTAAGGCTATAGCCCATGAAAATTAGTTGCAGGGTCGGATAATAAATTGGCTGGAAAGTGTTCGTTCTTTGCGTAAATCAATCCCCGCGCACGCCCTGATGCCCATTTACGCGATAAATAAACGAATAGACCCAGAATAATTTTCCCCGAAAAACGGAAAAAATGGTAAGGCTATAGCCCATGAAAATTAATTGCAGGGTCGGATAATAAATTGGCTGGAAAGTGTTCGTTCTTTGCGTAAATCGATCCCCGTGCACGCCCTGATGCCTATTTACGCGATAAATAAACGAATAGGCCCAGAATAATTTTCCCCCAAAAATCGGGAAAATGGTAAGGCTATAGCCCATGAAAATTAATTGCAGGTTCGGATAATAAATTGGCTGGAAAGTGTTCGTTCTTTGCGTAAATCGATCCCCGCGCACGCCCTGATGCCTGTTTACGTGATAAATAAACGAATAGGCCCAGAATAATTTTCGCCAAAAAACGGAAAAAATGGTAAGGCTATAGCCCATGAAATTTATTGCAGGGTCGGATAATAAATTGGCTGGAAAGTGTTCGTTATTTGCGTAAATCGATCCCCGCAGACGCGCTGATGCCTATTTACGCGATAAATAAACGAATAGACCCAGAATAATTTTCCCCAAAAAACGGAGAAAATGGTAAGGCTATAGCCCATGAAAATTAATTGCAGGGTCGGATAGTAAATTGGCTGGAAAGTGTTCGTTCTTTGCGTAAATCGATCCCCGCGCACGCCCTGATGCCTATTTACGCGATAAATAAACGAATAGGCCCAGAATAATTTTCCCCCAAAAATCGAGAAAATGGTAAGGCTATAGCCCATGAAAATAAATTGCAGGTTCGGATAATAAATTGGCTGGAAAGTGTTCGTTCTTTGCGTAAATCGATCCCCGCGCACGCCCTGATGCCTATTTACGTGATAAATAAACGAAAAGACCCAGAATAATTTTCCCCAAAAAACGGAAAAAATGGTAAGGCTATAGCCCATGAAAATTATTTGCAGGGTCGGATAATAAATTGGCTGGAAAGTGTTCGTTCTTTGCGTAAATCGATCCCCGCGCACGCGCTTATGCCTATTTACGCGATAAATAAACGAATAGGCCCAGAATAATTTTCCCCCCAAAACGGAGAAAATGGTAAGGCTATAGCCCATGAAAATTAATTGCAGGGTCGGATAATAAATTGCCTGGAAAGTGTTCGTTCTTTGCGTAAATCGATCCCCGCGCACGCCCTGATGCCTATTTACGCGATATATAAATGAATAGGCCCTGAATAATTTTCCCCCAAAAAGGGAGAAAATGGTAAGGCTATAGCCCATGAAAATTAGTTGCAGGGTCGGATAATAAATTGGCTGGAAAGTGTTCGTTCTTTGCGTAAATCAATCCCCGAGCACGCCCTGATGCCTACTTACGCGATAAATAAACGAATAGGCCCAGAATAATTATCCCCCAAAATATGGAGAAAATGGTAAGGCTATAGCCCATGAAAATTAATTGCAGGGTCGGATAATAAATTGGCTGGAAAGTGTTCGTTCTTTGCGTAAATCGATCCCCGCGCACGCCCTGATGCCCATTTACGCGATAAATAAACGAATAGACCCAGAATAATTTTCCCCGAAAAACGGAAAAAATGGTAAGGCTATAGCCCATGAAAATTAATTGCAGGGTCGGATAATAAATTGGCTGGAAAGTGTTCGTTCTTTGCGTAAATCGATCCCCGCGCACGCCCTGATGCCTATTTACGCGATAAATAAACGAATAGGCCCAGAATAATTATCCCCCAAAAATCGGGAAAATGGTAAGGCTATAGCCCATGAAAATTAATTGCAGGTTCGGATAATAAATTGGCTGGAAAGTGTTCGTTATTTGCGTAAATCGAACCCCGCAGACGCGCTGATGCCTATTTACGCGATAAATAAACGAATAGACCCAGAATAATTTTCCCCAAAAAACGGAGAAAATGGTAAGGCTATAGCCCATGAAAATTAATTGCAGGGTCGGATAGTAAATTGGCTGGAAAGTGTTCGTTCTTTGCGTAAATCGATCCCCGCGCACGCCCTGATGCCTATTTACGCGATAAATAAACGAATAGGCCCAGAATAATTTTCCCCCAAAAATCGAGAAAATGGTAAGGCTATAGCCCATGAAAATTAATTGCAGGTTCGGATAATAAATTGGCTGGAAAGTGTTCATTCTTTGCCTAAATCGAACGCCGCGCACGCCCTGATTCCCATTTAGCGATAGATAAACGAATAGGCCCAGAATAATTTTCCCCGAAAAACGGAAAAAACGGTAAGGCTATAGCCCATGAAAATTAATTGCAGGGTCGGATAATAAATTGGCTGGAAGGTGTTCGTTCTTTGCGTAAATCGATCCCCGCGCACGCCCTGATGCCTATTTACGCGATAAATAAACGAATAGACCCAGAATAATTTTCCCCCAAAAACGGAGAAAATGGTAAGGCTATAGCCCATGAAAATTAATTGCAGGGTCGGATAGTAAATTGGCTGGAAAGTGTTCGTTCTTTGCGTAAATCGATCCCCGCGCACGCCCTGATGCCTATTTACGCGATAAATAAACGAATAGGCCCAGAATAATTTTCCCCCAAAAACGGAGAAAATGGTAGGGCTATAGCCCATGAAAATTAATTGCAGGGTCGGATAATAAATTGGCTGGAAAGTGTTCATTCTTTGCCTAAATCGAACCCCGCGCACGCCCAGATTCCCATTTACGCGATAAATAAACGAATAGGCCCAGAATAATTTTCCCCGAAAAACGGAAAAAATGGTTAGGCTATAGCCCATGAAAATTAATTGCAGGGTCGGATAATAAATTGGCTGGAAAGTGTTCGTTCTTTGCGTAAATCGATCCCCGCGCACGCCCTGATGCCTATTTACGCGATAAATAAACGAATAGTCCCAGAATAGTTTTCCCCAAAATATGGAGAAAAGGGTAAGGCTATAGCCCATGAAAATTAATTGCAGGGTCGGATAATAAATTGGCTGGAAAGTGTTCGTTCTTTGCGTAAATCGATCCCCGCGCACGCCCTGATGCCTATTTACGCGATAAATAAACGAATAGGCCTTGAATAATTTTCCCCGGAAAATGGAGAAAATGGTAAGGCTATAGCCCATGAAAATTAATTGCAGGGTCGGATAATAAATTGGCTGGAAAGTGTTCGTTCTTTGCCTAAATCGAACCCCGCGCACGCCCTGATGCCCATTTACGCGATAAATAAATGAATAGGCCCAGAATAATTTTCCCCGAAAAACGGAAAAAATGGTAAGGCATAGCCCATGAAAATTAATTGCAGAGTCGGATAATAAATTGGCTGGAAAGTGTTCGTTCTTTGCGTAAATCGATCCCCGGAGACGCGCTGATGCCTATTTACGCGATAAATAAACGAATAGGCCAAGAATAATTTTCCCCAAAAAACGGAAAAAATGGTAAGGCTATAGCCCATGAAAATTAATTGCAGGGTCGGATAATAAATTGGCTGGAAGGTGTTCGTTCTTTGCGTAAATCGAACCCCGCGCACGCCCTGATTCCCATTTACGCGATAAATAAACGAATAGGCCCAGAATAATTTTCCCCGAAAAACGGAAAAAATGGTTAGGCTATAGCCCATGAAAATTAATTGCAGGGTCGGATAATAAATTGGCTGGAAAGTGTTCGTTCTTTGCGTAAATCGATCCCCGAGCACGCCCTGATGCCTATTTACGCGATAAATAAAGGAATAGGCCCAGAATAATTATCCCCCAAAATATGGAGAAAATGGTAAGGCTATGGCCCATGAAAATTAATTGCAGGGTCGGATAATAAATTGGCTGGAAAGTGTTCGTTCTTTGCGTAAATCGATCCCCGCGCACGCCCTGATGCCTATTTACGCGATATATAAATGAATAGGCCCAGAATAATTTTCCCCCAAAAATGGAGAAAATGGTAAGGCTATAGCCCATGAAAATTAGTTGCAGGGTCGGATAATAAATTGGCTAGAAAGTGTTCGTTCTTTGCGTAAATCAATCCCCGAGCACGCCCTGATGCCTATTTACGCGATAAATAAAGGAATAGGCCCAGAATAATTATCCCCCAAAATATGGAGAAAATGGTAAGGCTATAGCCCATGAAAATTATTGCAGGGTCGGATAATAAATTGGCTGGAAAGTGTTCGTTCTTTGCGTAAATCGATCCCCGCGCACGCCCTGATGCCTATTTACGCGATAAATAAACGAATAGTCCCAGAATAGTTTTCCCCAAAATATGGAGAAAAGGGTAAGGCTATAGCCCATGAAAATTAATTGCAGGGTCGGATAATAAATTGGCTGGAAAGTGTTCGTTCTTTGCGTAAATCGATCCCCGGAGACGCGCTGATGCCTATTTACGCGATAAATAAACGAATAGGCCAAGAATAATTTTCCCCAAAAAACGGAGAAAATGGTAAGGCTTATAGCCCATGAAAATTAATTGCAGGGTCGAATAATAAATTGGCTGGAAGGTGTTCGTTCTTTGCGTAAATCGATCCCCGCGCACGCCCTGATGCCTATTTACGCAATAAATAAACGAATAGACCCAGAATAATTTTCCACAAAAAACGGAGAAAATGGTAAGGCTATAGCCCATGAAAATTAATTGCAGGGTCGGATAATAAATTGGCTGGAAAGTGTTCGTTCTTTGCGTAAATCGATCCCCGGAGACGCCCTGATTCCCATTTACGCGATAAATAAACGAATAGGCCCAGAATAATTTTCCCCGAAAAACGGAAAAAATGGTTAGGCTATAGCCCATGAAAATTAATTGCAGGGTCGGATAATAAATTGGCTGGAAAGTGTTCGTTCTTTGCGTAAATCGATCCCCGCGCACGCCCTGATGCCCATTTACGCGATAAATAAACGAATAGACACAGAATAATTTTCCCCGAAAAACGGAAAAAATGGTAAGGCTATAGCCCATGAAAATTAATTGCAGGGTCGGATAATAAATTGGCTGGAAAGTGTTCGTTCTTTGCGTAAATCGATCCCCGCGCACGCCCTGATGCCTATTTACGCGATAAATAAACGAATAGGCCCAGAATAATTTTCCCCCAAAAATCGGGAAAATGGTAAGGCTATAGCCCATGAAAATTAATTGCAGGTTCGGATAATAAATTGGCTGGAAAGTGTTCGTTCTTTGCGTAAATCGATCCCCGCGCACGCCCTGATGCCTATTTACGTGATAAATAAACGAATAGGCCCAGAATAATTTTCCCCAAAAAACGGAAAAAATGGTAATGCTATAGCCCATGAAAATTAATTGCAGGGTCGGATAATAAATTGGCTGGAAAGTGTTCGTTATTTGCGTAAATCGATCCCCGCAGACGCCCTGATGCCTATTTACGCGATAAATAATCGAATAGACCCAGAATAATTTTCCCCAAAAAACGGAGAAAATGGTAAGGCTATAGCCCATGAAAATTAATTGCAGGGTCGGATAGTAAATTGGCTGGAAAGTGTTCGTTCTTTGCGTAAATCGATCCCCGCGCACGCCCTGATGCCTATTTACGCGATAAATAAACGAATAGGCCCAGAATAATTTTCCCCCAAAAATCGAGAAAATGGTAAGGCTATAGCCCATGAAAATTAATTGCAGGTTCGGATAATAAATTGGCTGGAAAGTGTTCATTCTTTGCCTAAATCGAACACCGCGCACGCCCTGATTCCCATTTAGCGATAAATAAACGAATAGGCCCAGAATAATTTTCCCCGAAAAACGGAAAAATGGTAAGGCTATAAGCCCATGAAAATTAATTGCAGGGTCGGATAATAAATTGGCTGGAAGATGTTCGTTCTTTGCGTAAATCGATCCCCGCGCACGCCCTGATGCCTATTTACGCGATAAATAAACGAATAGACCCAGAATAATTTTCCCCAAAAAACGGAGAAAATGGTAAGGCTATAGCCCATGAAAATTAATTGCAGGGTCGGATAGTAAATTGGCTGGAAAGTGTTCGTTCTTTGCGTAAATCGATCCCCGCGCACGCCCTGATGCCTATTTACGCGATAAATAAACGAATAGGCCCAGAATAATTTTCCCCCAAAAACGGAGAAAATGGTAAGGCTATAGCCCATGAAAATTAATTGCAGGGTCGGATAATAAATTGGCTGGAAAGTGTTCGTTCTTTGCGTAAATCGATCCCCGCGCACGCCCTGATGCCTATTTACGCGATAAATAAACGAATAGGCCCAGAATAATTTTCCCCAAAAATGGAGAAAATGGTAAGGCTATAGCCCATGAAAATTAGTTGCAGGGTCGGATAATAAATTGGCTGGAAAGTGTTCGTTCTTTGCCTAAATCGATCCCCGCGCACGCCCTGATGCCTATTTACGCGATAAATAAACGAATAGTCCCAGAATAGTTTTCCCCAAAATATGGAGAAAAGGGTAAGGCTATAGCCCATGAAAATTAATTGCAGGGTCGGATAATAAATTGGCTGGAAAGTGTTCGTTCTTTGCGTAAATCGATCCCCGCGCACGCCCTGATGCCTATTTACGCGATAAATAAACGAATAGTCCCAGAATAGTTTTCCCCAAAATATGGAGAAAAGGGTAAGGCTATAGCCCATGAAAATTAATTGCAGGGTCGGATAATAAATTGGCTGGAAAGTGTTCGTTCCTTGCGTAAATCGATCCCCGCGCACGCCCTGATGCCTATTTATGCGATAAATAAACGAATAGGCCCAGAATAATTTTCCCCCAAAAATGGAGAAAATGGTAAGGCTATAGCCCATGAAAATTAGTTGCAAGGTCGGATAATAAATTGGCTGGAAAGTGTTCGTTCTTTGCCTAAATCGATCCCCGCGCACGCCCTGATGCCTATTTACGCGATAAATAAACGAATAGTCCCAGAATAGTTTTCCCCAAAATATGGAGAAAAGGGTAAGGCTATAGCCCATGAAAATTAATTGCAGGGTCGGATAATAAATTGGCTGGAAAGTGTTCGTTCTTTGCGTAAATCGATCCCCGCGCACGCCCTGATGCCTATTTACGCGATAAATAAACGAATAGTCCCAGAATAGTTTTCCCCAAAATATGGAGAAAAGGGTAAGGCTATAGCCCATGAAAATTAATTGCAGGGTCGGATAATAAATTGGCTGGAAAGTGTTCGTTCCTTGCGTAAATCGATCCCCGCGCACGCCCTGATGCCTATTTACGCGATAAATAAACGAATAGGCCCAGAATAATTTTCCCCGGAAAATGGAGAAAATGGTAAGGCTATAGCCCATGAAAATTAATTGCAGGGTCGGATAATAAATTGGCTGGAAAGTGTTCGTTCTTCGCCTAAATCGAACCCCGCGCACGCCCTGATGCCCATTTACGCGATAAATAAATGAATAGGCCCAGAATAATTTTCCCCGAAAAACGGAGAAAATGGTAAGGCATAGCCCATGAAAATTAATTGCAGGGTCGGATAATAAATTTGCTGGAAAGTGTTCGTTCTTTGCGTAAATCGATCCCCGGAGACGCGCTGATGCCTATTTACGCGATAAATAAACGAATAGGCCAAGAATAATTTTCCCCAAAAAACGGAGAAAATGGTAAGGCTATAGCCCATGAAAATTAATTGCAGGGTCGGATAATAAATTGGCTGGAAAGTGTTCGTTCTTTGCGTAAATCGATCCCCGCGCACGCCCTGATGCCTATTTACGCGATAAATAAACGAATAGGCCCAGAATAATTTTCCCCCAAAAATCGGGAAAATGGTAAGGCTATAGCCCATGAAAATTAATTGCAGGTTCGGATAATAAATTGGCTGGAAAGTGTTCGTTCTTTGCGTAAATCGATCCCCGCGCACGCCCTGATGCCTATTTACGTGATAAATAAACGAATAGGCCCAGAATAATTTCCCCCAAAAAACGGAAAAAATGGTAAGGCTATAGCCCATGAAAATTAATTGCAGGGTCGGATAATAAATTGGCTGGAAAGTGTTCGGTATTTGCGTAAATCGATCCCCGCAGACGCGCTGATGCCTATTTACGCGATAAATAAACGAATAGACCCAGAATAATTTTCCCCAAAAAACGGAGAAAATGGTAAGGCTATAGCCCATGAAAATTAATTGCAGGGTCGGATAGTAAATTGGCTGGAAAGTGTTCGTTCTTTGCGTAAATCGATCCCCGCGCACGCCCTGATGCCTATTTACGCGATAAATAAACGAATAGGCCCAGAATAATTTTCCCCCAAAAATCGAGAAAATGGTAAGGCTATAATAGCCCAGGAAAATTAATTGCAGGTTCGGATAATAAATTGGCTGGAAAGTGTTCATTCTTTGCCTAAATCGAACGCCGCGCACGCCCTGATTCCCATTTAGCGATAAATAAACAAATAGGCCCAGAATAATTTTCCCCGAAAAACGGAAAAAATGGTAAGGCTATAGCCCATGAAAATTAATTGCAGGGTCGGATAATAAATTGGCTGGAAGGTGTTCGTTCTTTGCGTAAATCGATCCCCGCGCACGCCCTGATGCCTATTTACGCGATAAATAAACGAATAGACCCAGAATAATTTTCCCCAAAAAACGGAGAAAATGGTAAGGCTATAGCCCATGAAAATTAATTGCAGGGTCGGATAGTAAATTGGCTGGAAAGTGTTCGTTCTTTGCGTAAATCGATCCCCGCGCACGCCCTGATGCCTATTTACGCGATAAATAAACGAATAGGCCCAGAATAATTTTCACCCAAAAACGGAGAAAATGGTAAGGCTATAGCCCATGAAAATTAATTGCAGGGTCGGATAATAAATTGGCTGGAAAGTGTTCATTCTTTGCCTAAATCGAACCCCGCGCACGCCCTGATTCCCATTTACGCGATAAATAAACGAATAGGCCCGGAATAATTTTCCCCGAAAAACGGAAAAAATGGTTAGGCTATAGCCCATGAAAATTAATTGCAGGGTCGGATAATAAATTGGCTGGAAAGTGTTCGTTCTTTGCGTAAATCGATCCCCGCGCACGCCCTGATGCCTATTTATGCGATAAATAAACGAATAGGCCCAGAATAATTTTCCCCCAAAAATGGAGAAAATGGTAAGGCTATAGCCCATGAAAATTAGTTGCAGGGTCGGATAATAAATTGGCTGGAAAGTGTTCGTTCTTTGCCTAAATCGATCCCCGCGCACGCCCTGATGCCTATTTACGCGATAAATAAACGAATAGTCCCAGAATAGTTTTCCCCAAAATATGGAGAAAAGGGTAAGGCTATAGCCCATGAAAATTAATTGCAGGGTCGGATAATAAATTGGCTGGAAAGTGTTCGTTCTTTGCGTAAATCGATCCCCGCGCACGCCCTGATGCCTATTTACGCGATAAATAAACGAATAGGCCCAGAATAATTTTCCCCAAAAATGGAGAAAATGGTAAGGCTATAGCCCATGAAAATTAGTTGCAGGGTCGGATAATAAATTGGCTGGAAAGTGTTCGTTCTTTGCCTAAATCGATCCCCGCGCACGCCCTGATGCCTATTTACGCGATAAATAAACGAATAGTCCCAGAATAGTTTTCCCCAAAATATGGAGAAAAGGGTAAGGCTATAGCCCATGAAAATTAATTGCAGGGTCGGATAATAAATTGGCTGGAAAGTGTTCGTTCTTTGCGTAAATCGATCCCCGCGCACGCCCTGATGCCTATTTACGCGATAAATAAACGAATAGTCCCAGAATAGTTTTCCCCAAAATATGGAGAAAAGGGTAAGGCTATAGCCCATGAAAATTAATTGCAGGGTCGGATAATAAATTGGCTGGAAAGTGTTCGTTCCTTGCGTAAATCGATCCCCGCGCACGCCCTGATGCCTATTTATGCGATAAATAAACGAATAGGCCCAGAATAATTTTCCCCCAAAAATGGAGAAAATGGTAAGGTATAGCCCATGAAAATTAGTTGCAGGGTCGGATAATAAATTGGCTGGAAAGTGTTCGTTCTTTGCCTAAATCGATCCCCGCGCACGCCCTGATGCCTATTTACGCGATAAATAAACGAATAGTCCCAGAATAGTTTTCCCCAAAATATGGAGAAAAGGGTAAGGCTATAGCCCATGAAAATTAATTGCAGGGTCGGATAATAAATTGGCTGGAAAGTGTTCGTTCTTTGCGTAAATCGATCCCCGCGCACGCCCTGATGCCTATTTACGCGATAAATAAACGAATAGTCCCAGAATAGTTTTCCCCAAAATATGGAGAAAAGGGTAAGGCTATAGCCCATGAAAATTAATTGCAGGGTCGGATAATAAATTGGCTGGAAAGTGTTCGTTCCTTGCGTAAATCGATCCCCGCGCACGCCCTGATGCCTATTTACGCGATAAATAAACGAATAGGCCCAGAATAATTTTCCCCGGAAAATGGAGAAAATGGTAAGGCTATAGCCCATGAAAATTAATTGCAGGGTCGGATAATAAATTGGCTGGAAAGTGTTCGTTCTTCGCCTAAATCGAACCCCGCGCACGCCCTGATGCCCATTTACGCGATAAATAAATGAATAGGCCCAGAATAATTTTCCCCGAAAAACGGAAAAAATGGTAAGGCATAGCCCATGAAAATTAATTGCAGGGTCGGATAATAAATTTGCTGGAAAGTGTTCGTTCTTTGCGTAAATCGATCCCCGGAGACGCGCTGATGCCTATTTACGCGATAAATAAACGAATAGGCCAAGAATAATTTTCCCCAAAAAACGGAGAAAATGGTAAGGCTATAGCCCATGAAAATTAATTGCAGGGTCGGATAATAAATTGGCTGGAAAGTGTTCGTTCTTTGCGTAAATCGATCCCCGCGCACGCCCTGATGCCTATTTACGCGATAAATAAACGAATAGGCCCAGAATAATTTTCCCCCAAAAATCGGGAAAATGGTAAGGCTATAGCCCATGAAAATTAATTGCAGGTTCGGATAATAAATTGGCTGGAAAGTGTTCGTTCTTTGCGTAAATCGATCCCCGCGCACGCCCTGATGCCTATTTACGTGATAAATAAACGAATAGGCCCAGAATAATTTCCCCCAAAAAACGGAAAAAATGGTAAGGCTATAGCCCATGAAAATTAATTGCAGGGTCGGATAATAAATTGGCTGGAAAGTGTTCGGTATTTGCGTAAATCGATCCCCGCAGACGCGCTGATGCCTATTTACGCGATAAATAAACGAATAGACCCAGAATAATTTTCCCCAAAAAACGGAGAAAATGGTAAGGCTATAGCCCATGAAAATTAATTGCAGGGTCGGATAGTAAATTGGCTGGAAAGTGTTCGTTCTTTGCGTAAATCGATCCCCGCGCACGCCCTGATGCCTATTTACGCGATAAATAAACGAATAGGCCCAGAATAATTTTCCCCCAAAAATCGAGAAAATGGTAAGGCTATAATAGCCCAGGAAAATTAATTGCAGGTTCGGATAATAAATTGGCTGGAAAGTGTTCATTCTTTGCCTAAATCGAACGCCGCGCACGCCCTGATTCCCATTTAGCGATAAATAAACAAATAGGCCCAGAATAATTTTCCCCGAAAAACGGAAAAAATGGTAAGGCTATAGCCCATGAAAATTAATTGCAGGGTCGGATAATAAATTGGCTGGAAGGTGTTCGTTGTTTGCGTAAATCGATCCCCGCGCACGCCCTGATGCCTATTTACGCGATAAATAAACGAATAGACCCAGAATAATTTTCCCCAAAAAACGGAGAAAATGGTAAGGCTATAGCCCATGAAAATTAATTGCAGGGTCGGATAGTAAATTGGCTGGAAAGTGTTCGTTCTTTGCGTAAATCGATCCCCGCGCACGCCCTGATGCCTATTTACGCGATAAATAAACGAATAGGCCCAGAATAATTTTCACCCAAAAACGGAGAAAATGGTAAGGCTATAGCCCATGAAAATTAATTGCAGGGTCGGATAATAAATTGGCTGGAAAGTGTTCATTCTTTGCCTAAATCGAACCCCGCGCACGCCCTGATTCCCATTTACGCGATAAATAAACGAATAGGCCCGGAATAATTTTCCCCGAAAAACGGAAAAAATGGTTAGGCTATAGCCCATGAAAATTAATTGCAGGGTCGGATAATAAATTGGCTGGAAAGTGTTCGTTCTTTGCGTAAATCGATCCCCGCGCACGCCCTGATGCCTATTTATGCGATAAATAAACGAATAGGCCCAGAATAATTTTCCCCCAAAAATTGCCCATGAAAATTAGTTGCAGGGTCGGATAATAAATTGGCTGGAAAGTGTTCGTTCTTTGCCTAAATCGATCCCCGCGCACGCCCTGATGCCTATTTACGCGATAAATAAACGAATAGTCCCAGAATAGTTTTCCCCAAAATATGGAGAAAAGGGTAAGGCTATAGCCCATGAAAATTAATTGCAGGGTCGGATAATAAATTGGCTGGAAAGTGTTCGTTCTTTGCGTAAATCGATCCCCGCGCACGCCCTGATGCCTATTTACGCGATAAATAAACGAATAGTCCCAGAATAGTTTTCCCCAAAATATGGAGAAAAGGGTAAGGCTATAGCCCATGAAAATTAATTGCAGGGTCGGATAATAAATTGGCTGGAAAGTGTTCGTTCCTTGCGTAAATCGATCCCCGCGAACGCCCTGATGCCTATTTACGCGATAAATAAACGAATAGGCCCAGAATAATTTTCCCCGGAAAATGGAGAAAATGGTAAGGCTATAGCCCATGAAAATTAATTGCAGGGTCGGATAATAAATTGGCTGGAAAGTGTTCGTTCTTTGCCTAAATCGAACCCTGCGCACGCCCTGATGCCCATTTACGCGATAAATAAATGAATAGGCCCAGAATAATTTTCCCCGAAAAACGGAAAAAATGGTAAGGCATAGCCCATGAAAATTAATTGCAGGGTCGGATAATAAATTGGCTGGAAAGTGTTCGTTCTTTGCGTAAATCGATCCCCGGAGACGCGCTGATGCCTATTTACGCGATAAATAAACGAATAGGCCAAGAATAATTTTCCCCAAAAAACGGAGAAAATGGTAAGGCTATAGCCCATGAAAATTAATTGCAGGGTCGAATAATAAATTGGCTGGAAGGTGTTCGTTCTTTGCGTAAATCGATCCCCGCGCACGCCCTGATGCCTATTTACGCGATAAATAAACGAATAGACCCAGAATAATTTTCCACAAAAAACGGAGAAAATGGTAAGGCTATAGCCCATGAAAATTAATTGCAGGGTCAGATAGTAAATTGGCTGGAAAGTGTTCGTTCTTTGCGTAAATCGATCCCCGCGCACGCCCTGATGCCTATTTACGCGATAAATAAACGAATAGGCCCAGAATAATTTTCCCCTAAAAATCGGGAAAATGGTAAGGCTATAGCCCATGAAAATTAATTGCAGGGTCGGATAGTAAATTGGCTGGAAAGTGTTCGTTCTTCGCGTAAATCGATCCCCGCGCACGCCCTTATGCCTATTTACGCGATAAATAAACGAATAGGCCCAGAATAATTTTCCCCCAAAAATCGAGAAAATGGTAAGGCTATAGCCCATGAAAATTAATTGCAGGTTCGGATAATAAATTGGCTGGAAAGTGTTCATTCTTTGCCTAAATCGAACGCCGCGCACGCCCTGATTCCCATTTAGCGATAAATAAACGAATAGGCCAAGAATAATTTTCCCCGAAAAACGGAAAAAATGGTAAGGCTATAGCCCATGAAAATTAATTGCAGGGTCGGATAATAAATTGGCTGGAAGGTGTTCGTTCTTTGCGTAAATCGATCCCCGCGCACGCCCTGATGCCTATTTACGCGATAAATAAACGAATAGACCCAGAATAATTTTCCCCAAAAAACGGAGAAAATGGTAAGGCTATAGCCCATGAAAATTAATTGCAGGGTCGGATAGTAAATTGGCTGGAAAGTGTTCGTTCTTTGCGTAAATCGATCCCCGCGCACGCCCTGATGCCTATTTACGCGATAAATAAACGAATAGGCCCAGAATAATTTTCCCCCAAAAACGGAGAAAATGGTAAGGCTATAGCCCATGAAAATTAATTGCAGGGTCGGATAATAAATTGGCTGGAAAGTGTTCATTCTTTGCCTAAATCGAACCCCGCGCACGCCCTGATTCCCATTTGCGCGATAAATAAACGAATAGGCCCAGAATAATTTTCCCCGAAAAACGGAAAAAATGGTTAGGCTATAGCCCATGAAAATTAATTGCAGGGTCGGATAATAAATTGGCTGGAAAGTGTTCGTTCTTTGCGTAAATCGATCCCCGAGCACGCCCTGATGCCTATTTACGCGATAAATAAAGGAATAGGCCCAGAATAATTATCCCCCAAAATATGGAGAAAATGGTAAGGCTATAGCCCATGAAAATTAATTGCAGGGTCGGATAATAAATTGGCTGGAAAGTGTTCGTTCTTTGCGTAAATCGATCCCCGCGCACGCCCTGATGCCTATTTACGCGATATATAAATGAATAGGCCCAGAATAATTTTCCCCCGAAAATGGAGAAAATGGTAAGGCTATAGCCCATGAAAATTAGTTGCAGGGTCGGATAATAAATTGGCTAGAAAGTGTTCGTTCTTTGCGTAAATCAATCCCCGAGCACGCCCTGATGCCTATTTACGCGATAAATAAAGGAATAGGCCCAGAATAATTATCCCCCAAAATATGGAGAAAATGGTAAGGCTATAGCCCATGAAAATTAATTGCAGGGTCGGATAATAAATTGGCTGGAAAGTGTTCGTTCTTTGCGTAAATCGATCCCCGCGCACGCCCTGATGCCTATTTACGCGATAAATAAACGAATAGTCCCAGAATAGTTTTCCCCAAAATATGGAGAAAAGGGTAAGGCTATAGCCCATGAAAATTAATTGCAGGGTCGGATAATAAATTGGCTGGAAAGTGTTCGTTCTTTGCGTAAATCGATCCCCGGAGACGCGCTGATGCCTATTTACGCGATAAATAAACGAATAGGCCAAGAATAATTTTCCCCAAAAAACGGAGAAAATGGTAAGGCTATAGCCCATGAAAATTAATTGCAGGGTCGAATAATAAATTGGCTGGAAGGTGTTCGTTCTTTGCGTAAATCGATCCCCGCGCACGCCCTGATGCCTATTTACGCGATAAATAAACGAAAAA
Source organism: Dermacentor variabilis (assembly GCF_050947875.1). Classification (NCBI taxonomy): domain Eukaryota; kingdom Metazoa; phylum Arthropoda; class Arachnida; order Ixodida; family Ixodidae; genus Dermacentor; species Dermacentor variabilis. The sequence goes on from NC_134574.1 coordinate 153,640,022, forward strand.
ACCCAGAATAATTTTCCACAAAAAACGGAGAAAATGGTAAGGCTATAGCCCATGAAAATTAATTGCAGGGTCGGATAGTAAATTGGCTGGAAAGTGTTCGTTCTTTGCGTAAATCGATCCCCGCGCACGCCCTGATGCCTATTTACGCGATAAATAAACGAATAGGCCCAGAATAATTTTCCCCCAAAATATGGAGAAAATGGTAAGGCTATAGCCCATGAAAATTAGTTGCAGGGTCGGATAATAAATTGGCTGGAAAGTGTTCGTTCTTTGCGTAAATCAATCCCCGAGCACGCCCTGATGCCTATTTACGCGATAAATAAACGAATAGGCCCAGAATAATTTTCCCCCAAAATATGGAGAAAATGGTAAGGCTATATATAGCCCATGAAAATTAATTGCAGGGTCGGATAATCAATTGGCTGGAAAGTGTTCGTTCTTTGCGTAAATCGATCCCCGCGCACGCCCTGATGCCTATTTACGCGATAAATAAACGAATAGGCCCAGAATAATTTTCCGCTAAAAATCGGGAAAATGGTAAGGCTATAGCCCATGAAAATTAATTGCAGGGTCGGATAGTAAATTGGCTGGAAAGTGTTCGTTCTTTGCGTAAATCGATCCCCGCGCACGCCCTGATGCCTATTTACGCGATAAATAAACGAATAGGCCCAGAATAATTTTCCCCCAAAAATCGAGAAAATGGTAAGGCTATAGCCCAAGGAAATATGATTGCAGGTTCGGATAATAAATTGGCTGGAAAGTGCTCATTCTTTGCCTAAATCGAACGCCGCGCACGCCCTGATTCCCATTTAGCGATAAATAAACGAATAGGCCAAGAATAATTTTCCCCGAAAAACGGAAAATATGGTAAGGCTATAGCCCATGAAAATTAATTGCAGGGTCGGATAATAAATTGGCTGGAAGGTGTTCGTTCTTTGCGTAAATCGATCCCCGCGCACGCCCTGATGCCTATTTACGCGATAAATAAACGAATAGACCCAGAATAATTTTCCCCAAAAAACGGAGAAAATGGTAAGGCTATAGCCCATGAAAATTAATTGCAGGGTCGGATAGTAAATTGGCTGGAAAGTGTTCGTTCTTTGCGTAAATCGATCCCCGCGCACGCCCTGATGCCTATTTACGCGATAAATAAACGAATAGGCCCAGAATAATTTTCCCCAAAAAACGGAGAAAATGGTAAGGCTATAGCCCATGAAAATTAATTGCAGGGTCGGATAATAAATTGGCTGGAAAGTGTTCATTCTTTGCCTAAATCGAACCCCGCGCACGCCCTGATTCCCATTTGCGCGATAAATAAACGAATAGGCCCAGAATAATTTTCCCCGAAAAACGGAAAAAATGGTTAGGCTATAGCCCATGAAAATTAATTGCAGGGTCGGATAATAAATTGGCTGGAAAGTGTTCGTTCTTTGCGTAAATCGATCCCCGAGCACGCCCTGATGCCTATTTACGCGATAAATAAAGGAATAGGCCCAGAATAATTATCCCCCAAAATATGGAGAAAATGGTAAGGCTATAGCCCATGAAAATTAATTGCAGGGTCGGATAATAAATTGGCTGGAAAGTGTTCGTTCTTTGCGTAAATCGATCCCCGCGCACGCCCTGATGCCTATTTACGCGATATATAAATGAATAGGCCCAGAATAATTTTCCCCCAAAAATGGAGAAAATGGTAAGGCTATAGCCCATGAAAATTAGTTGCAGGGTCGGATAATAAATTGGCTAGAAAGTGTTCGTTCTTTGCGTAAATCAATCCCCGAGCACGCCCTGATGCCTATTTACGCGATAAATAAAGGAATAGGCCCAGAATAATTATCCCCCAAAATATGGAGAAAATGGTAAGGCTATAGCCCATGAAAATTAATTGCAGGGTCGGATAATAAATTGGCTGGAAAGTGTTCGTTCTTTGCGTAAATCGATCCCCGCGCACGCCCTGATGCCTATTTACGCGATAAATAAACGAATAGTCCCAGAATAGTTTCCCCAAAATATGGAGAAAAGGGTAAGGCTATAGCCCATGAAAATTAATTGCAGGGTCGGATAATAAATTGGCTGGAAAGTGTTCGTTCTTTGCGTAAATCGATCCCCGGAGACGCGCTGATGCCTATTTACGCGATAAATAAACGAATAGGCCAAGAATAATTTTCCCCAAAAAACGGAGAAAATGGTAAGGCTATAGCCCATGAAAATTAATTGCAGGGTCGGATAATAAATTGGCTGGAAAGTGTTCATTCTTTGCCTAAATCGAACGCCGCGCACGCCCTGATTCCCATTTAGCGATAAATAAACGAATAGGCCAAGAATAATTTTCCCCGAAAAACGGAAAATATGGTAAGGCTATAGCCCATGAAAATTAATTGCAGGGTCGGATAGTAAATTGGCTGGAAAGTGTTCGTTCTTTGCGTAAATCGATCCCCGCGCACGCCCTGATGCCTATTTACGCGATAAATAAACGAATAGGCCCAGAATAATTTTCCCCCAAAATATGGAGAAAATGGTAAGGCTATAGCCCATGAAAATTAGTTGCAGGGTCGGATAATAAATTGGCTGGAAAGTGTTCGTTCTTTGCGTAAATCAATCCCCGAGCACGCCCTGATGCCTATTTACGCGATAAATAAACGAATAGGCCCAGAATAATTTTCCCCCAAAATATGGAGAAAATGGTAAGGCTATAGCCCATGAAAATTAATTGCAGGGTCGGATAATCAATTGGCTGGAAAGTGTTCGTTCTTTGCGTAAATCGATCCCCGCGCACGCCCTGATGCCTATTTACGCGATAAATAAACGAATAGGCCCAGAATAATTTTCCGCTAAAAATCGGGAAAATGGTAAGGCTATAGCCCATGAAAATTAATTGCAGGGTCGGATAGTAAATTGGCTGGAAAGTGTTCGTTCTTTGCGTAAATCGATCCCCGCGCACGCCCTGATGCCTATTTACGCGATAAATAAACGAATAGGCCCAGAATAATTTTCCCCCAAAAATCGAGAAAATGGTAAGGCTATAGCCCATGAAAATTAATTGCAGGTTCGGATAATAAATTGGCTGGAAAGTGTTCATTCTTTGCCTAAATCGAACGCCGCGCACGCCCTGATTCCCATTTAGCGATAAATAAACGAATAGGCCAAGAATAATTTTCCCCGAAAAACGGAAAAAATGGTAAGGCTATAGCCCATGAAAATTAATTGCAGGGTCGGATAGTAAATTGGCTGGAAAGTGTTCGTTCTTTGCGTAAATCGATCCCCGCGCACGCCCTGATGCCTATTTACGCGATAAATAAACGAATAGGCCCAGAATAATTTTCCCCCAAAATATGGAGAAAATGGTAAGGCTATAGCCCATGAAAATTAGTTGCAGGGTCGGATAATAAATTGGCTGGAAAGTGTTCGTTCTTTGCGTAAATCAATCCCCGAGCACGCCCTGATGCCTATTTACGCGATAAATAAACGAATAGGCCCAGAATAATTTTCCCCCAAAATATGGAGAAAATGGTAAGGCTATAGCCCATGAAAATTAATTGCAGGGTCGGATAATCAATTGGCTGGAAAGTGTTCGTTCTTTGCGTAAATCGATCCCCGCGCACGCCCTGATGCCTATTTACGCGATAAATAAACGAATAGGCCCAGAATAATTTTCCGCTAAAAATCGGGAAAATGGTAAGGCTATAGCCCATGAAAATTAATTGCAGGGTCGGATAGTAAATTGGCTGGAAAGTGTTCGTTCTTTGCGTAAATCGATCCCCGCGCACGCCCTGATGCCTATTTACGCGATAAATAAACGAATAGGCCCAGAATAATTTTCCCCCAAAAATCGAGAAAATGGTAAGGCTATAGCCCAAGGAAATATGATTGCAGGTTCGGATAATAAATTGGCTGGAAAGTGTTCATTCTTTGCCTAAATCGAACGCCGCGCACGCCCTGATTCCCATTTAGCGATAAATAAACGAATAGGCCAAGAATAATTTTCCCCGAAAAACGGAAAATATGGTAAGGCTATAGCCCATGAAAATTAATTGCAGGGTCGGATAATAAATTGGCTGGAAGGTGTTCGTTCTTTGCGTAAATCGATCCCCGCGCACGCCCTGATGCCTATTTACGCGATAAATAAACGAATAGACCCAGAATAATTTTCCCCAAAAAACGGAGAAAATGGTAAGGCTATAGCCCATGAAAATTAATTGCAGGGTCGGATAGTAAATTGGCTGGAAAGTGTTCGTTCTTTGCGTAAATCGATCCCCGCGCACGCCCTGATGCCTATTTACGCGATAAATAAACGAATAGGCCCAGAATAATTTTCCCCAAAAAACGGAGAAAATGGTAAGGCTATAGCCCATGAAAATTAATTGCAGGGTCGGATAATAAATTGACTGGAAAGTGTTCATTCTTTGCCTAAATCGAACCCCGCGCACGCCCTGATTCCCATTTGCGCGATAAATAAACGAATAGGCCCAGAATAATTTTCCCCGAAAAACGGAAAAAATGGTTAGGGTATAGCCCATGAAAATTAATTGCAGGGTCGGATAATAAATTGGCTGGAAAGTGTTCGTTCTTTGCGTAAATCGATCCCCGAGCACGCCCTGATGCCTATTTACGCGATAAATAAAGGAATAGGCCCAGAATAATTATCCCCCAAAATATGGAGAAAATGGTAAGGCTATAGCCCATGAAAATTAATTGCAGGGTCGGATAATAAATTTGCTGGAAAGTGTTCGTTCTTTGCGTAAATCGATCCCCGCGCACGCCCAGATGCCTATTTACGCGATATATAAATGAATAGGCCCAGAATAATTTTCCCCCAAAAATGGAGAAAATGGTAAGGCTATAGCCCATGAAAATTAGTTGCAGGGTCGGATAATAAATTGGCTAGAAAGTGTTCGTTCTTTGCGTAAATCAATCCCCGAGCACGCCCTGATGCCTATTTACGCGATAAATACAGGAATAGGCCCAGAATAATTATCCCCCAAAATATGGAGAAAATGGTAAGGCTATAGCCCATGAAAATTAATTGCAGGGTCGGATAATAAATTGGCTGGAAAGTGTTCGTTCTTTGCGTAAATCGATCCCCGCGCACGCCCTGATGCCTATTTACGCGATAAATAAACGAATAGTCCCAGAATAGTTTTCCCCAAAATATGGAGAAAAGGGTAAGGCTATAGCCCATGAAAATTAATTGCAGGGTCGGATAATAAATTGGCTGGAAAGTGTTCGTTCTTTGCGTAAATCGATCCCCGGAGACGCGCTGATGCCTATTTACGCGATAAATAAACGAATAGGCCAAGAATAATTTTCCCCAAAAGACGGAGAAAATGGTAAGGCTATAGCCCATGAAAATTAATTGCAGGGTCGAATAATAAATTGGCTGGAAGGTGTTCGTTCTTTGCGTAAATCGATCCCCGCGCACGCCCTGATGCCTATTTACGCGATAAATAAACGAATAGACCCAGAATAATTTTCCACAAAAAACGGAGAAAATGGTAAGGCTATAGCCCATGAAAATTAATTGCAGGGTCGGATAGTAAATTGGCTGGAAAGTGTTCGTTCTTTGCGTAAATCGATCCCCGCGCACGCCCTGATGCCTATTTACGCGATAAATAAACGAATAGGCCCAGAATAATTTTCCCCCAAAATATGGAGAAAATGGTAAGGCTATAGCCCATGAAAATTAGTTGCAGGGTCGGATAATAAATTGGCTGGAAAGTGTTCGTTCTTTGCGTAAATCAATCCCCGAGCACGCCCTGATGCCTATTTACGCGATAAATAAACGAATAGGCCCAGAATAATTTTCCCCCAAAATATGGAGAAAATGGTAAGGCTATAGCCCATGAAAATTAATTGCAGGGTCGGATAATCAATTGGCTGGAAAGTGTTCGTTCTTTGCGTAAATCGATCCCCGCGCACGCCCTGATGCCTATTTACGCGATAAATAAACGAATAGGCCCAGAATAATTTTCCGCTAAAAATCGGGAAAATGGTAAGGCTATAGCCCATGAAAATTAATTGCAGGGTCGGATAGTAAATTGGCTGGAAAGTGTTCGTTCTTTGCGTAAATCGATCCCCGCGCACGCCCTGATGCCTATTTACGCGATAAATAAACGAATAGGCCCAGAATAATTTTCCCCCAAAAATCGAGAAAATGGTAAGGCTATAGCCCATGAAAATTAATTGCAGGTTCGGATAATAAATTGGCTGGAAAGTGTTCATTCTTTGCCTAAATCGAACGCCGCGCACGCCCTGATTCCCATTTAGCGATAAATAAACGAATAGGCCAAGAATAATTTTCCCCGAAAAACGGAAAAAATGGTAAGGCTATAGCCCATGAAAATTAATTGCAGGGTCGGATAATAAATTGGCTGGAAGGTGTTCGTTCTTTGCGTAAATCGATCCCCGCGCACGCCCTGATGCCTATTTACGCGATAAATAAACGAATAGACCCAGAATAATTTTCCCCAAAAAACGGAGAAAATGGTAAGGCTATAGCCCATGAAAATTAATTGCAGGGTCGGATAGTAAATTGGCTGGAAAGTGTTCGTTCTTTGCGTAAATCGATCCCCGCGCACGCCCTGATGCCTATTTACGCGATAAATAAACGAATAGGCCCAGAATAATTTTCCCCAAAAAACGGAGAAAATGGTAAGGCTATAGCCCATGAAAATTAATCGCAGGGTCGGATAATAAATTGGCTGGAAAGTGTTCATTCTTTGCCTAAATCGAACCCCGCGCACGCCCTGATTCCCATTTACGCGATAAATAAACGAATAGGCCCAGAATAATTTTCCCCGAAAAACGGAAAAAATGGTTAGGCTATAGCCCATGAAAATTAATTGCAGGGTCGGATAATAAATTGGCTGGAAAGTGTTCGTTCTTTGCGTAAATCGATCCCCGAGCACGCCCTGATGCCTATTTACGCGATAAATAAAGGAATAGGCCCAGAATAATTATCCCCCAAAATATGGAGAAAATGGTAAGGCTATAGCCCATGAAAATTAATTGCAGGGTCGGATAATAAATTGGCTGGAAAGTGTTCGTTCTTTGCGTAAATCGATCCCCGCGCACGCCCTGATGCCTATTTACGCGATATATAAATGAATAGGCCCAGAATAATTTTCCCCCAAAAATGGAGAAAATGGTAAGGCTATAGCCCATGAAAATTAGTTGCAGGGTCGCATAATAAATTGGCTAGAAAGTGTTCGTTCTTTGCGTAAATCAATCCGCGAGCACGCCCTGATGCCTATTTACGCGATAAATAAAGGAATCGGCCCAGAATAATTATCCCCCAAAATATGGAGAAAATGGTAAGGCTATAGCCCATGAAAATTAATTACAGGGTCGGATAATAAATTGGCTGGAAAGTGTTCGTTCTTTGCGTAAATCGATCCCCGCGCACGCCCTGATGCCTGTTTACGCGATAAATAAACGACTAGTCCCAGAATAGTTTTCCCCAAAATATGGAGAAAAGGGTAAGGCTATAGCCCATGAAAATTAATTGCAGGGTCGGATAATAAATTGGCTGGAAAGTGTTCGTTCTTTGCGTAAATCGATCCCCGGAGACGCGCTGATGCCTATTTACGCGATAAATAAACGAATAGGCCAAGAATAATTTTCCCCCAAAAATGGAGAAAATAGTAGGCTATAGCCCATGAAAATTAACTGCAGGGTTGGATAATAAGTTGGCTGGAAATTGTTCGTTCTTTGCGTAAATCGTTCCCCGCGCACGCCCTGATTCCCATTTACGCGATAAATAAACGAATAGGCCCAGAATAATTTTCCCCGAAAAACGGAAAAAATGGTTAGGCTATAGCCCATGAAAATTAATTGCAGGGTCGGATAATAAATTGGCTGGAAAGTGTTCGTTCTTTGCGTAAATCGATCCCCGCGCACGCCCTGATGCCTATTTACGCGATATATAAATGAATAGGCCCAGAATAATTTTCCCCCAAAAATGGAGAAAATGGTAAGGCAATAGCCCATGAAAATTAGTTGCAGGGTCGGATAATAAATTGGCTGGAAAGTGTTCGTTCTTTGCGTAAATCAATCCCCGAGCACGCCCTGATGCCTATTTACGCGATAAATAAACGAATAGGCCCAGAATAATTTTCCCCCAAAATATGGAGAAAATGGTAAGGCTATCCCCATGAAAATTAATTGCAGGGTCGGATAATCAATTGGCTGGAAAGTGTTCGTTCTTTGCCTAAATCGAACCCCGCGCACGCCCTGATGCCCATTTACGCGATAAATAAACGAATAGGCCCAGAATAATTTTCCCCGAAAAACGGAAAAAATGGTAAGGCTATAAAAATTAATTGCAGGTTCGGATAATAAATTGGCTGGAAAGTGTTCGTTCTTTGCGTAAATCGATCCCCGCGCACGCCCTGATGCCTATTTACGCGATAAATAAACGAAAAGGCCCAGAATAGTTTTCCCCAATATATGGAGAAAATGGTAAGGCTATATAGCCCATGAAAATTAATTGCAGGGTCGGATAATAAATTGGCTGGAAAGTGTTCGGTCTTTGCGTAAATCGATCTCCGCGCACGCCCTGATGCCGATTTACGCGATAAATAAACGAATAGGCCCAGAATAATTTTCCCCAAAAAACGGAGAAAATGGTAAGGCTATAGCCCATGAAAATTAATTGCAGGGTCGGATAATAAATTGACTGGAAAGTGTTCGTTCTTTGCGTAAATCGATCCCCGCGCACGCCCTGATGCCTATTTACGCGATAAATAAACGAATAGGCCGAGAATAATTTTCCCCCAAAAATGGAGAAAATGGTAGGCTATAGCCCATGAAAATTAACTGCAGGGTTGGATAATAAGTTGGCTGGAAATTGTTCGTTCTTTGCGTAAATCGATCCCCGCGCACGCCCTGATGCCTATTTACGCGATAAATAAACGAATAGTCCCAGAATAATTTTTCCCCAAAAATGGAGAAAATGGTAAGTCTATCGCCCATGCAAATATCGTTGAAGGGTCGGAGAATAAATTGTCTGGAAAGTGTTCGGTCTTTGCGTAAATCGATCTCCGCGCACGCCCTGATGCCTATTTACGCAATAAATAAACGAATAGGCCCAGAGTAATTTTCCCCCCCAAAAAAACGGAAAAAATGGTAAGGCTATCCCATGAAAATTAATTGCAGGGTCGGATAATAAATTGGCTGGAAAGTGTTCGTTCTTTGCGTAAATCGATCCCCGCGCACGCGCTGATGCTTATTTACGCGATAAATAAACGAATAGGCCCAGAATAGTTTTCCCCAAAAAACGGAGAAAATGGTAAGGCCCATGAAAATTAATTGCAGTGTCGGACAATAAATTGGCTGGAAAGTGTTCGTTCTTTGCGTAAATCGACCCCGCGCACGCGCTGATGCCTATTTACACGATAAATAAACGAATAGGCCCAGAATAATTTTCCCCAAAAAATAGAGAAAATGGTAAGGTATAGCCCATGAAAATTAATTGCAGTGTCGGACAATAAATTGGCTGGAAAGTGTTGGTTCTTTGCGTAAATCGATCCCCGCGCACGCGCTGATGCCTATTTACGCGATAAATAAACGAATAGGCCCAGAATAATTTTCCCCAAAAAATGAAAAAAATGGTTAGGCTATAGCCCATGAAAATTAATTGCAGGGTCGGATAATAAATTGGCTGGAAAGTGTTCGTTCTTTGCGTAAATTGATCCCCGCGCACGCCCTGATGCCTATTTACGCGATATATAAATGAATAGGCCCAGAATAATTTTCCCCCAAAAATGGAGAAAATGGTAAGGCTATAGCCCATGAAAATTTGTTGCAGGGTCGGATAATAAATTGGCTGGAAAGTGTTCGTTCTTTGCGTAAATCGATCCCCGCGCACGCCCTGATGCCTATTTACGCGATAAATAAACGAATAGGCCCAGAATAATTTTCCCCAAAAAACGGAAAAAATGGTAAGGCTATAGCCCATGAAAATTAATTGCAGGGTCGGATAATAAATTGGCCGGAAAGTGTTCATTCTTTGCCTAAATCGAACCCCGCGCACGCCCTGATTCCCATTTAGCGATAAATAAACGAATAGGCCCAGAATAATTTTCCCCGAAAAACGGAAAAAATGGTAAGGCTATAGCCCATGAAAATTAATTGCAGCGTCGGATAATAAATTGGCTGGAAGGTGTTCGTTCTTTGCGTAAATCGATCCCCGCGCACGCCCTGATGCCTATTTACGCGATAAATAAACGAATAGACCCAGAATAATTTTCCCCAAAAAACGGAGAAAATGGTGAGGCTATAGCCCATGAAAATTAATTGCAGGGTCGGATAGTAAATTGGCTGGAAAGTGTTCGTTCTTTGCGTAAATCGATCCCCGCGCACGCCCTGATGCCTATTTACGCGATAAATAAACGAATAGGCCCAGAATAATTTTCCCCCAAAAATCGAGAAAGTGGTAAGGCTATAGCCCATGAAAATTAATTGCAGGTTCGGATAATAAATTGGCTGGAAAGTGTTCGTTCTTTGCGTAAATCGATCCCCGCGCACGCCCTGATGCCTATTTACGCGATAAATAAACGAATAGGCCCAGAATAATTTTCCCCCAAAAATCGAGAAAATGGTAAGGCTATAGCCCATGAAAATTAATTGCAGGTTCGGATAATAAATTGGCTGGAAAGTGTTCGTTCTTTGCGTAAATCGATCCCCGCGCACGCCCTGATGCCTATTTACGCGATAAATAAACGAATAGGCCCAGAATAATTTTCCCCAAAAAACGGAAAAAATGGTAAGGCTAAGCCCATGAAAATTAATTGCAGGGTCGGATAATAAATTGGCTGGAAAGTGTTCGTTCTTTGCGTAAATCGATCCCCGCGCACGCCCTGATGCCTATTTACGCGATAAATAAACGAATAGGCCCAGAATAATTTTGCCCCAAAAACGGAGAAAATGGTAAGGCTATAGCCCATGAAAATTAATTGCAGGGTCGGATAATAAATTGGCTGGAAAGTGTTCGTTCTTTGCGTAAATCGATCCCCGCGCACGCCCTGATGCCTATTTACGCGATAAATAAACGAATAGACCCAGAATAATTTTCCCCAAAAAACGGAGAAAATGGTAAGGCTATAGCCCATGAAAATTAATTGCAGGGTCGGATAGTAAATTGGCTGGAAAGTGTTCGTTCTTTGCGTAAATCGATCCCCGCGCACGCCCTGATGCCTATTTACGCGATAAATAAACGAATAGGCCCGGAATAATTTCCCCCCAAAAATCGAAAAATGGTAAGGCTATAGCCCATGAAAATTAATTGCAGGTTCGGATAATAAATTGGCTGGAAAGTGTTCGTTCTTTGCGTAAATCGATCCCCGCGCACGCCCTGATGCCTATTTACGCGATAAATAAACGAATAGGCCCAGAATAATTTTCCCCAAAAAACGGAAAAAATGGTAAGGTAAGGTAACGGAAAAATGGTAAGGTAAAATGGTAAAATTGGCTGGAAGGTGTTCGTTCTTTGCGTAAATCGATCCCCGCGCACGCCCTGATGCCTATTTACGCGATAAATAAACGAATAGACCCAGAATAATTTTCCCCAAAAATTTTCCCCATGAAAATTAATTGCAGGGTCGGATAATAAATTGGCTGGAAAGTGTTCGTTCTTTGCGTAAATCGATCCCCGCGCACGCCCTGATGCCTATTTACGCGATAAATAAACGAATAGGCCCAGAATAATTTTCCCCCAAAAACGGAGAAAATGGTAAGGCTATAACCCATGAAAATTAATTGCAGGGTCGGATAATAAATTGGCTGGAAAGTGTTCGTTCTTTGCGTAAATCGATCCCCGCGCACGCCCTGATGCCTATTTACGCGATAAATAAACGAATAGACCCAGAATAATTTTCCCCAAAAAACGGAGAAAATGGTAAGGCTATAGCCCATGAAAATTAATTGCAGGGTCGGATAATAAATTGGCTGGAAAGTGTTGATTCTTTGCCTAAATCGAACCCCGCGCACGCCCTGATTCCCATTTACGCGATAAATAAACGAATAGGCCCAGAATAATTTTCCCCGAAAAACGGAAAAAATGGTTAGGCTATAGCCCATGAAAATTAATTGCAGGGTCGGATAATAAATTGGCTGGAAAGTGTTCGTTCTTTGCGTAAATCGATCCCCGCGCACGCGCTGATGCCTATTTACGCGATATATAAATGAATAGGCCCAGAATAATTTTCCCCCAAAAATGGAGAAAATGGTAAGGCTATAGCCCATGAAAATTAGTTGCAGGGTCGGATAATAAATTGGCTGGAAAGTGTTCGTTGTTTGCGTAAATCAATCCCCGAGCACGCCCTGATGCCTATTTACGGGATAAATAAACGAATAGGCCCAGAATAATTATCCCCCAAAATATGGAGAAAATGGTAAGGCTATAGCCCATGAAAATTAATTGCAGGGTCGGATAATAAATTGGCTGGAAAGTGTTCGTTCTTTGCGTAAATCGATCCCCGCGCACGCCCTGATGCCCATTTACGCGATAAATAAACGAATAGACCCAGAATAATTTTCCCCGAAAAACGGAAAAAATGGTAAGGCTATAGCCCATGAAAATTAATTGCAGGGTCGGATAATAAATTGGTTGGAAAGTGTTCGTTCTTTGCGTAAATCGATCCCCGCGCACGCGCTGATGCTTACTTACGCGATAAATAAACGAATAGGCCCAGAATAGTTTTCCCCCAAAAACGGAGAAAATAGTAAGGCCCATGAAAATTAATTGCAGGGTCGGACAATAAATTGGCTGGAAAGTGTTCGTTCTTTGCGTAAATCGATCCCCGCGCACGCGCTGATGCCTATTTACACGATAAATAAACGAATAGGCCCAGAATAATTTTCCCCCAAAAATGGAGAAAATGGTAAGCCCTTGAAAATAATTGCAGGGTCAGATAATAAATTGGCTGGAAAGTGTTCGTTCTTTGCGTAAATCGATCCCCGCGCACGCCCTGATGCCTATTTACGCGATAAATAAACGAATAGGCCCAGAATAATTTTCCCCCCAAAACGGAGAAAATGGTAAGGCTATAGCCCATGAAAATTAATTGCAGGGTCGGATAATAAATTGGCTGGAAAGTGTTCGTTCTTTGCGTAAATCGATCCCCGCGCACGCCCTGATGCCTATTTACGCGATAAATAAACGAATAGACCCAGAATAATTTTCCCCAAAAAATGGAGAAAATGGTAAGGCTATAGCCCATGAAAATTAATTGCAGGGTCGGATAATAAATTGGCTGGAAAGTGTTCATTCTTTGCCTAAATCGAACCCCGCGCACGCCCTGATTCCCATTTACGCGATAAATAAACGAATAGGCCCAGAATAATTTTCCCCGAAAAACGGAAAAAATGGTTAGGCTATAGCCCATGAAAATTAATTGCAGGGTCGGATAATAAATTGGCTGGAAAGTGTTCGTTCATTGCGTAAATCGATCCCCGCGCACGCCCTGATGCCTATTTACGCGATATATAAATGAATAGGCCCAGAATAATTTTCCCCCAAAAATGGAGAAAATGGTAAGGCTATAGCCCATGAAAATTAGTTGCAGGGTCGGATAATAAATTGGCTGGAAAGTGTTCGTTCTTTGCGTAAATCAATCCCCGAGCACGCCCTGATGCCCATTTACGCGATAAATAAACGAATAGACCCAGAATAATTTTCCCCGAAAAACGGAAAAAATGGTAAGGCTATAGCCCATGAAAATTAATTGCAGGGCCGGATAATAAATTGGCTGGAAAGTGTTCGTTCTTTGCGTAAATCGATCCCCGCGCACGCCCTGATGCCTATTTACGCGATAAATAAACGAATAGGCCCAGAATAGTTTTCCCCAAAATATGGAGAAAATGGTAAGGCTATAGCCCATGAAAATTAATTGCAGGGTCGGATAATAAATTGGCTGGAAAGTGTTCGTTCTTTGCGTAAATCGATCCCCGGAGACGCGCTGATGCCTATTTACGCGATAAATAAACGAATAGGCCAAGAATAATTTTCCCCAGAAAACGGAGAAAATGGTTAGGCTATAGCCCATGAAAATTAATTGCAGGGTCGGATAATAAATTGGCTGGAAAGTGTTCGTTCTTTGCGTAAATCGATCCCCGCGCACGCCCTGATGCCTATTTACGCGATAAATAAACGAATAGACCCAGAATAATTTTCCCCAAAAAACGGAGAAAATGGTAAGGCTATAGCCCATGAAAATTAGTTGCAGGGTCGGATAATAAATTGGCTGGAAAGTGTTCGTTCTTTGCGTAAATCGATCCCCGCGCACGCGCTGATGCCTATTTACGCGATATATAAATGAATAGGCCCAGAATAATTTTCCCCCAAAAATGGAGAAAATGGTAAGGCTATAGCCCATGAAAATTAGTTGCAGGGTCGGATAATAAATTGGCTGGAAAGTGTTCGTTGTTTGCGTAAATCAATCCCCGAGCACGCCCTGATGCCTATTTACGGGATAAATAAACGAATAGGCCCAGAATAATTATCCCCCAAAATATGGAGAAAATGGTAAGGCTATAGCCCATGAAAATTAATTGCAGGGTCGGATAATAAATTGGCTGGAAAGTGTTCGTTCTTTGCGTAAATCGATCCCCGCGCACGCCCTGATGCCCATTTACGCGATAAATAAACGAATAGACCCAGAATAATTTTCCCCGAAAAACGGAAAAAATGGTAAGGCTATAGCCCATGAAAATTAATTGCAGGGTCGGATAATAAATTGGTTGGAAAGTGTTCGTTCTTTGCGTAAATCGATCCCCGCGCACGCGCTGATGCTTACTTACGCGATATATAAACGAATAGGCCCAGAATAGTTTTCCCCCAAAAACGGAGAAAATAGTAAGGCCCATGAAAATTAATTGCAGGGTCGGACAATAAATTGGCTGGAAAGTGTTCGTTCTTTGCGTAAATCGATCCCCGCGCACGCGCTGATGCCTATTTACACGATAAATAAACGAATAGGCCCAGAATAATTTTCCCCCAAAAATGGAGAAAATGGTAAGCCCTTGAAAATAATTGCAGGGTCAGATAATAAATTGGCTGGAAAGTGTTCGTTCTTTGCGTAAATCGATCCCCGCGCACGCCCTGATGCCTATTTACGCGATAAATAAACGAATAGCCCCAGAATAATTTTCCCCCCAAAACGGAGAAAATGGTAAGGCTATAGCCCATGAAAATTAATTGCAGGGTCGGATAATAAATTGGCTGGAAAGTGTTCGTTCTTTGCGTAAATCGATCCCCGCGCACGCCCTGATGCCTATTTACGCGATAAATAAACGAATAGACCCAGAATAATTTTCCCCAAAAAATGGAGAAAATGGTAAGGCTATAGCCCATGAAAATTAATTGCAGGGTCGGATAATAAATTGGCTGGAAAGTGTTCATTCTTTGCCTAAATCGAACCCCGCGCACGCCCTGATTCCCATTTACGCGATAAATAAACGAATAGGCCCAGAATAATTTTCCCCGAAAAACGGAAAAAATGGTTAGGCTATAGCCCATGAAAATTAATTGCAGGGTCGGATAATAAATTGGCTGGAAAGTGTTCGTTCATTGCGTAAATCGATCCCCGCGCACGCCCTGATGCCTATTTACGCGATATATAAATGAATAGGCCCAGAATAATTTTCCCCCAAAAATGGAGAAAATGGTAAGGCTATAGCCCATGAAAATTAGTTGCAGGGTCGGATAATAAATTGGCTGGAAAGTGTTCGTTCTTTGCGTAAATCAATCCCCGAGCACGCCCTGATGCCCATTTACGCGATAAATAAACGAATAGACCCAGAATAATTTTCCCCGAAAAACGGAAAAAATGGTAAGGCTATAGCCCATGAAAATTAATTGCAGGGCCGGATAATAAATTGGCTGGAAAGTGTTCGTTCTTTGCGTAAATCGATCCCCGCGCACGCCCTGATGCCTATTTACGCGATAAATAAACGAATAGGCCCAGAATAGTTTTCCCCAAAATATGGAGAAAATGGTAAGGCTATAGCCCATGAAAATTAATTGCAGGGTCGGATAATAAATTGGCTGGAAAGTGTTCGTTCTTTGCGTAAATCGATCCCCGCGCACGCCCTGATGCCTATTTACGCGATAAATAAACGAATAGGCCAAGAATAATTTTCCCCAGAAAACGGAGAAAATGGTTAGGCTATAGCCCATGAAAATTAATTGCAGGGTCGGATAATAAATTGGCTGGAAAGTGTTCGTTCTTTGCGTAAATCGATCCCCGCGCACGCCCTGATGCCTATTTACGCGATAAATAAACGAATAGACCCAGAATAATTTTCCCCAAAAAACGGAGAAAATGGTAAGGCTATAGCCCATGAAAATTAGTTGCAGGGTCGGATAATAAATTGGCTGGAAAGTGTTCGTTCTTTGCGTAAATCGATCCCCGAGCACGCCCTGATGCCTATTTACGCGATAAATAAACGAATAGGCCCAGAATAATTTTCCCCCAAAATATGGAGAAAATGGTAAGGCTATAGCCCATGAAAATTAATTGCAGGGTCGGATAATCAATTGGCTGGAAAGTGTTCGTTCTTTGCCTAAATCGAACCCCGCGCACGCCCTGATGCCCATTTACGCGATAAATAAACGAATAGGCCCAGAATAATTTTCCCCGAAAAACGGAAAAAATGGTAAGGCTATATAGCCCATGAAAATTAATTGCAGGGTCGGATAATAAATTGGCTGGAAAGTGTTCGTTCTTTGCCTAAATCGAACCCCGCGCACGCCCTGATGCCCATTTACGCGATAAATAAATGAATAGGCCAAGAATAATTTTCCCCGAAAAACGGAAAAAATGGTAAGGCTATAGCCCATGAAAATTAATTGCAGGGTCGGATAATAAATTGGCTGGAAAGTGTTCGTTCTTTGCGTAAATCGATCCCCGCGCACGCCCTGATGCCTATTTACGCGATAAATAAACGAATAGGCCCAGAATAATTTTCCCCAAAAAACGGAGAAAACGGTAAGGCTATAGCCCATGAAATTTAATTGCAGGGTCGGATAATAAATTGGCTGGAAGGTGTTCGTTCTTTGCGTAAATCGATCCCCGCGCACGCCCTGATGCCTATTTACGCGATAAATAAACGAATAGGCCCAGAATAATTTTCCCCAAAAGACGGACAAAATGAAAATTAATTGCAGGGTCGGATAATAAATTGGCTGGAAAGTGTTCGTTCTTTGCGTAAATCGATCCCCGCGCACGCCCTGATGCCTATTTACGCGATAAATAAACGAATAGGCCCGGAATAATTTTCCCCCAAAATATGGAGAAAATGGTAAGGCTATATACCCATGAAAATTAATTGCAGGGTCGGATAATCAATTGGCTGGAAAGTGTTCGTTCTTTGCCTAAATCGAACCCCGCGCACGCCCTGATGCCCATTTACGCGAGAAATAAACGAATAGGCCCAGAATAATTTTCCCCGAAAAACGGAAAAAATGGTAAGGCTATACATGAAAATTAATTGCAGGGTCGGATAATAAATTGGCTGGAAAGTGTTCGTTCTTTGCGTAAATCGATCCCCGCGCACGCCCTGATGCCTATTTACGCGATAAATAAACGAATAGGCCCAGAATAATTTTCCAAAAAAAACGGAGAAAATGGTAAGGCTATAGCCCATGCAAATTAATTGCAGGGTCGGATAATAAATTGGCTGGAAAGTGTTCGTTCTTTGCGTAAATCTATCCCCGCGCACGCCCTGATGCCTATTTACGCGATAAATAAACGAATAGGCCCACAATAATTTTCCCCAAAAAACGGAGAAAATGGTAGGGCTATAGCCCAGGAAAATTAATTGCAGGGTCGGATAATAAATTGGCTGGAAAGTGTTCGTTCTTTGCGTAAATCGATCCCCGCGCACGCCCTGATGCCTATTTACGCGATAAATAAACGAATAGGCCCAGAATAATTTGAATAATTGAATCATCCCATTCATGGCGTGAACTAGGCGGCAATGTTACTCGTGACAGTTATCTAGGTGACGGCGCCGCACTTTCTGGAGCAGTGAGTGGATCTGCCTTCCCTAAAGTTTCACTTACCTTTCTGCCCTGCCTTTTCTCACAGAACTCAATTTGCGAAATCAGCCCATTCATCGCGTAAACTAGGCGGCAACGGTTGTTTTAGCCGCGACAGTTATGTACGTGACGGCCCCGCACTTTCCAGAGGAGTGGATCTGCCTTCCCTGAAGTTTCGCTTACCTTTTTTTCTCACAGGACTCAATTTGCGAAATCAGCCCATACATCGCGTAAACTAGGCGGCAACGCTTACTCGTGACAGTTATGTATGTGACGGTGCGGCACTTTCCAGAGAAGTGAGTGGATCCGCCTTCCCTGAAGTTTCACTTACCTTTCTGCGTTACCTTTTTTTTCTCACAGAACTTAATTTGCGAAATCTGCCGATTCATCGCGTAAACTTGGCGGCAACGCTTGTTTTACTCGTGACAGTTATGCATGTGACGGTGCCGCACTTTCCAGAGAAGTGAATGGATCTGGCTTCCCTGAAGTTTCACTTACCTTTCTGCCTTACCTCTTTTTCACAGAACTCAATTTGCGAAATCAGCCCATTCATCGCGTAAACTAGGCGGAAACGTTTGTTTTACTCGTGACAGTTATGTATGTGACGGCGCCGCACTTTCCAGAGAAGTGAAGGGATCTGCCTTCCCTGCAATTTTATACGCCTGAAACACGGACACCTTAAAGTCCTTTAGGTAAGGGGAAATCTACCGGAAAGGCGTTCAAGCGCAGTGACACACCATAAAGGAGTAGCTCCCTTAAAGCAAGTTACTTTGCGGGAAAGGAGATCGCGAATCTACTTTTTGAGCGGAAAAGGAGTTACTGTCGCACACAGCGTGCAGAACTCGTCAATAGAAGGAAGCTTGCCACACAACTACGGTGCCCCACAAGTATTTTCTTTACCTTGCGGAAATGTTTTAATTTTTAGCGGTAATGCGATTTGTCGAACATTCAGAGAAGTCCAGACAGTGAATAATTGCAGACGTTATCACGAAGTCGTGGCAACATTGGCCGTCAGCAGATTTGAGCCACGCAAAAAGCAGCCGAATAGGCTGTGCATTTCGTTGTTGTTTATTTTCGAGACTAAACCAAAAATACTGATGGGCCATATATTAGTAACACATAGTTTATGCAGTCCTTGAGGGCCCAATTATTTCAAAGCAAATATTGTGCATAGGGCAGGAAACTCGTGACCATTAAGTTGACCTAATGGGTGATGAGGGAAAGGAAGTAACTGCTGTAGAAGCTTAGGTGGAGTGTATTAGGCAATTTTTTGCAGGCATGAGATGGAATGGAGTCTGATGACACAGCACAGAACACGAGATCACTCGGATATGTCTTTCCCCTGCACAGCACATAAAATACACTAACAAGGCTGATCAGCTAAGTTATCTACAGATACTTATTACCAAAACGGAGAATTATGGCAAATTTACAAATTTTTCAGCCAAGTTGCGGTGGAACTCATTACCAGCTCATTTTAATGCAGGATTTTACTTTGACATGTTTAATAAATGAAACCTCTGCAAATCATTGCATTCGACAATCATTCCACCAGTTACCATTTTTTACAATAACTATTCTATACTATTTAAAATAATTTTTTGTGTCAGCTATTGATTGCAGCAATACTTTTTTTATCATGTCTAGCTGCTGTGTACTTAGGTTTTCTAGACAATACTGACAAGAGGTCCCCTTTGCAGTCTGTTCACTGCAGGTCATCCAGGGTATAATACATACAAAATGTGCACATTTTGTCAACTGATTACTGCAATAAACTAAGTGGACTGAAACCAATACCGTTTGATAAGCTGCTTTGCAGAATTTCTGACAGAACCAACATATTGGTTGAGGTGCCAGTTAAAGGGTTAAAAATTAGAAACCAGGAAACACTGCATAAAGCTGCCTGTCTGAGCATACAAAAGCCTTTTTCACAGCTGACAGGTTACCTGCCAGGTGCCAAAGCTAAGTCTGCGAAAAACGATACATGTTCCCACTCTTCCCGCCACTTCAACTGCGGGCAAAGCCATCTACGGCAGAAAACAGACAACCGACAGTTTGCCAGAGGAAGTTTAATCGGGCATTTAAGTGATACCCACGAATATAGTCATTGTAACCTTAGCTTGTTCGCCTGCAAACAAGAACACCACTGCCAAAATTACAGCCAATCCAGCCCAGTCACAGCAGTCAAAAAGCAGAGAGAGAGATGTTCGTTTCAAAACAACAAATTCACAAAATGCAAGGTGGCAGGAGTCACGTAAATACTATGAGACAATCATAATAAATCATGCCCAGGAAATAGACATGGCTGCAGCATAGCAGCAATGAACACTGCAATCGCATGAAACAAACAAGCTACAAGATAAAAAGCTGTAAAAAATAGAGTCATGTACAGCACACTTTATATACCTAAAACTTTGCAGAAACTAAAAATGTCAAGTGCACAAGAAAACCTCACACTCGGCTTTGTCGATCACAGAAGAAGTTGACATGAGGAAGGCAGCCTATATACCAGCACAGTAGAGTATTGACGAGTACGCTTGTTTAATTACATGCACCATTTCTAAGCATGAAACACAGAACAAGACAAAAGTGTAATACATATAAACACATCACCAATGCCAGTTATGCTAAAAAAGTTATCAATAAAACATGAAATCACAGAGCAGAATATGCCATGGCCAGCAGGACGATTAGCAGTTGCATATCAGTAATGTGACCAGACAGACTTATACTATAGATATAACATATCTGGCGTTTCATGCCTGCTGTACTGATAGTGGAAAGTTGTGCCCCGATTTCGTCCTCATGCCTTGGCCCAAGCTGTACCAGCAAGATAGGCTTGTAATTCCAAAACATAGGCACTGGCATTCAATGCTGTGAGCAAACTAGCAATGTGATGTTGTTAAATTGACCTTGGCAAAAGTATGCAAAAATTCACATGGCCTCCTTCAATGATTAGAGAGCACTGGCACTAGCCTGTTTACAACCAAAGCATGAAATTTACCTTAGCCAGCTAGTTAACAGTTAAGCAGGGTGCAAAGGCAGAGTGGAAACAAAACACTTCTGTGTCGTGGAGGAAATAAATCTGGTACTTGTTTGCATGCACACAGCCAGTTCCAAATATGTCTATGCTAGAACCAATGCATATAAAGAAGAGATGAAATTTTCGGCAAGCTACACTCATTGGTAAGTCACAAGGCTCCACATCTCACAAGCCTACGATAGAGTGACCCCCCCCCTCCCACAACTTCCTCCTCTTCCTCCTATAGTTTTGTAATCCAAAGTCTGGTCGCCATACACATAAGGAAAATTGCACATTGACAGATACCAAGAGCAACAAGCTTGCATAATGTTTTTCAAGCAATTGTATTAAACATGACATAGTCTTTCCATCACATCAGTGCAGTAGCATTCACGTAATTTTATACTGCTCTACCCAGGGACAAGCTTTGTACAATAGAAGCATTAATATGGACAAACCTCCTATAAGTGCTCGATGAGAAGCACAACTTCCAAAAACTGTCAAGCATTTATTAAATTGTTAGGTGTAACAACAGATTCTCCACTACAGGCACTGCAGACAAATTCAGCATATTCAGCATGACCAGCAGCACTTTACATATTTCTTTCACTCTAGTAAAATAATTCCAGCTCATCCAACTCGCTTTACATACTATAGTGCTGGAGACACAATTTAGGTTTCCTCGTGACCACTATGTGTGGGAGCGGCAACGCAGCAAATAGCTCCGATTCCCAAATCATTATATGCTGTCCACGATAATTGTGAAGAACCACAATATGCTGCACTTCTTACTCATGCCTGTTGAACATGGCAAACAAAGCAGGCTCGCACGCCAGTATTTCATGCCATTTTGTCACACTTGTCAAGTATCCTGCCCCACAATTTGCCGAGCATCTATAGAAAGTATGGGGAAACTGGGAGGCTTGGCAGGTATGCATTGTACTTGCTTCCGAAAGGAGTAAATCCAGTCAAGAAGGAGTAGTGGGCAGACCAATGTTTAGCTTATACTAGGGCTGTGCTCCTAATTGATTGCTGTCAGCGATAATATTTGAGTTACAATTGTAGTCTGGCTTGATGCCTTGCTATACAGGAAGGCACACTCGGAAATTGTCATTTCTGCTGTTGGTTCAAGGTCTCGCTACCAAATTTTAAGACGTTTCGCGAGCTGGCACTTAAGATAGGCTCTTCAGTAACCAAAGGCACACCAGTGAACTAAAGTCATGCAGTTGGACAAGGTGTGGCTCTCAAGTCGATTTTCATCAAGTGTGTGCACATTGAGAAGGCAGGCACTGACCATCGTAATGCAGAAACATAAATGCAACTCTGTTACTGTACTGTTGCCCTCTGAGCACTAACTCACACTTTCGCACCTGTATCACGTACACTGAGAGTTATCTGCTTGGTGCCATGTTTTGGGTGCAGCCAGAAGCTTGACGATGCGATTTTGAGGCAACAGTTGCTGGTAGGCAGTTTTACCTGCTGCCTGGTACAGTATTTTCAATAACACAAAGTTTGGTAAAGGACCTTTCTCGCCTACTTTCTTTTTTTTTTATGTGAAAGCATTAAATGGCCCTTTGAGCGAAAAAGCAGTTGTGTGTCATCTGTAGAATCGAAACGGCAGGTAAATTCTCATTGACTGCGACGCTACGTCACGAGCGCACTTCGACGGAACAGAGCAGGCGAAACGGTATACCTGCTACTGCGCTAGCGTGTCAGGTGTTGCGTGAGGGAAGCGGGTATCACGGCGGCGCCACACCAGCCTCACTCTTGGAGGCCTGTGTCATCAGCATGTTTCTTGTCTCTGCAAACTCTCACCTGCATTCTAATTGCAGTTCGGTAAGGCTAAATCAAAATGCACCCAGCACCCCAATGTGCTCGCTTGCTTGTGAGGTGCTCATAACTCGAAAGGCCGCTCAGCGGTGTTCAAGTTGACATGAATGCTTTCGCATCCACAACTCGTGGAAAGTGCTTAGGTGTCCTTGGATATTTTTAGCAGAGTCCTCTGAGTTAGGGGTACAAACTGTTGTGGGCAGCTCATTCATGGTACATAAACAATTAACATCAATCTGCTACTTTGTAGCAATGCCAGCACACAGCTACCACACACCTAGCAAAAAAGTCGCAATGCACTGCATACAGGCTACTGTACGCACAAGCAAATTTGCCAAAAAATCTTAACTGAGAGCAGCAATAGTTATGGATATTATGTACACATAATTTGCAATTTCAATGCTTCTAAACATCAATCCACTGAAAACATAGAACACTTTCAGCAACGCTAGCGCACAGTGCGTGAAAAAGATCAATGACCTATTGCATAATTTTTATGTTAAGTTACAGTGAAAAATAAGAACCAGACACCTTTTGCTGAAGATTTCAAAAAGTGCACTTCCACCAAACACTCCTCAGCAGACACTGACATGTCAATCAAACTAAATTCCATGGTATAAAGACACTTAGGGCATGAAATACCAGTTAGGAGGCATTTTCACTTAAGCCAAGAATGTGACTTGGTGAAAAACGTCTGTGAACTGTATGTGAATGCATTATGGTGCTCGTATCCAAATAGTACACACTAGTTATTTCAAGTCCACTCCAGCCTTCAGATGCCTTTTGGCAAAATACCAGCACTACGTGCGATCCGAAAAACACATTGCTTAATTTGCCATGTCAGTGCCCTGCCCAGCAGACAACTGTAATATCCAGAAGCAAGGAAATAGTCACATAAAAGAAACAGTAAGTTTTGTTTCCAAAGTGGGACGGTCGCCATTTCACACTGTTGGCTGTACACCAGAGCTATACGCTAGCAGACTAGACACTTACATGAACTGCTACAGCACTGCTGTCTTAGCTGCATTCAGCCAGCAGTCATCAAGAGCACTTATGACAATGAAATTCAGCATGTGATTTGCTATTGGACGGCAAGCATGCAGACATAGCTTAAACAAACACCAACATTTTGTGCAAACCCAGTCTTAGGCATGTAGAGCTCCTGTATTCATAGATGTTACAAAGATGGGGTGCTACTAGCACTGATAGCGACTGTTTGGTGGTGGGCAAAGAAGTTGAAGCCATCCAAAGGGTTTCACTGCTCTTTGCACAATGGACAGTGCTTTTGTGGGGCAAGGAAAGACTGCCAGCGACAGAAATTTTAATCAGCTGCCCTGAGGTCTACATAGACATCTACGCTAATAACTATGTACTACCGCGCCAAAATTTGAAGGCTTTGCGTTAGAAATGTCTCATTAATTGTGTGGTAAACACAACTGTGTTCACAGCATGTAGATTCTACAGTATTTCATTGTGGCATTTTGTACTGTCACATAATCCTCGGCTCATACACACCTTCCTTTTAATGGCAAGTTACATTCCTTGATGGTTAGGTTACTGTGGCCAACAAAGTAGAATTTAGCTTGTGTCAAAACAGCCATTGTAACAGCCACGTCTGTACCATGTCACTGTTACTTCGCTTTGTTACACAACCATCAGCAGTTCAGTAGAAAATTCAAGGAAAGTGGTTATGTCGTTCCCACATGGTGCCATCGGCTCTGTAAAAGTGCGAAATCTTACAAATGCAGCCTCGGGATGATAATTTATTTACACACAAGGCAAGCACAACATGCAAAGCGCTAAAGACACACTTTACTAAGCCCTTTCAGGGCTTACTCTTTTCTAAGCGCACAATCTGGCTTAGAGAAAAGAGAATTAGCATGGCAGCATGTAGCATTCACCAGGAAGAATTCCTGCTAGGTTTCGTTGTTGCGCGCAAGCTCGCCTACCCTGAATAATTGTATATGATTTACCATTGCAAGCAAGTTTCTTCCTTGAGTTGTCACTTCTCTACGTCATTTCTGCTCATGAAATTTTCACTCAAAGTGATTGATACAAAATGAACTTGTGCATTACTTGCAAGCACAACATAATGACAGGGTCATGGTGACATGCACCACTTGTATTGCTTTACAAAACATTCAGTGCTGCGCTGTCTTCGTACCTCGGATGCATGCCATTGTCAGAATGTAGGACTTGGAACGTGGCACTTAGAGGAGACCTCATTTGCATGGGCCCAGGAACACTTGTTCCGTACATGAACAGTTACATGTACTGTACATTTTTTTTTCTAATCATTGCTTCTATTGTGATCACTTATATGGACCATTCTGAACACGATTATGTTAGAGAAGATGAGCACTCTCCTTAAGTACAGCCAATAATAAAAATAAATCACAGACACTAAACATTTAATCGAAAGCATGGATGTGGTTGCAAGGCTGCAAATATTTACTAGCAACTGTATCATGCCACAATGCTGACTATGTGTGCCTTGCTGCATTTGGTTTGCTGTAGCCTTGCTAGTGACTGTGGCGCCCCGTCCTGTGTTTAAAATGTGCAGGAGGAGAAGCTGTGAAAAAAAAAAAAAAAGCTCAACCGAAAGGCTGCACTTTATTATTGCCCAGTATCTTTCTTATGAAGTTGCTTAAATGTGCCACCAATCAGAGGATGAAATTATTTACACATTTTGTTGATGTTTTCAAGGCTGGCTCTTCCACGTGGGACATGCAAAAATAATGTAGCTGGAAGCAGACTGCCAAGCTGCTAACTAAGATAACAACCGCCAAATAAACATGACGCAGCAACTGTTGCGCACCTCGGATAACAAAAGGCATTACACCCACATTGCAGGAGAGAAGCCAGACCCTTTGAAATGGTTCAAGATGGAACAAGTTGGGATTAATCATTTTGAGAAAGGTTCAAGCAGCAAAACTTAATTGCTTACAGCTACATCAGAGCATCTCTCTATTATGTACTTCATAAGTCAGAGATGTATCCCGTGTTCTTTTCAACCAGTTGTGCACAACTAGTACAGCTAGACAAACTTCCAGAGGGGCTTCTTAAAAGAATGTATGTAAAATTCAACATCTCACAACCAATTAAAACCAGCTTCCTTACATAAAGATCCAAGCTGAGTAACTGCTCATTTGCCAGATAATGCAGTTTCATTTCTTGATTATGTTACGAAACAATGAGGTTAGCTACACAGGCAAATATTACACAAAATGGGCTATTAAGACAATGAAACTAACCTTTGACAATAGCCAAGTATCACAACCTACTCTCCTTCTTATGGCCATTACTTTTACTATAACAAAGCCATGAACATAGGACCAAGATAAAGTAGCTTTTTTTTTTCTTTCTTTCTTTTATTAAGGAAGAGAAAAAGACCCTGTATGTGCAACAAAAAAGCAACCATGCAGACTTGCAGCCATGCAGCTTCCAGGCTTTCTTTGTGCACTTTCACTGAACCAACTTCCTACTTTCTTGTGTTTTTGCTTAAAGGCTGCTTATAGGCTGCTAAAGATGAGTAGTCGGGATTGCCAAAGTACTGCTGCAGTTGCACTTGGTTTGAGAGCCTGATGCAGTAAAGCTTTTTCAGACCTGGCACTAGTGGTAGTATAAAATATAGTCCAAAGCTGTATTTGGGGCTTCATAGGCACGGTTAAACCTCAATGTAACAAGTTTCAATGACTCAGATTTTTGATGTAATGATTCATTTTTACTTTTCACAACTCGATGTCCATAGAAAGCCATTTTTAGGCTCAACATAATGTAAGTGTGTTTATCTACAATTTCAATACTTCACTTCCGTCTCAAATGAGGAGCGAGGCATTAAATGGAAACCGTGTTGCGGGCGCCTGTGGCCAAATGATTTAACTGCATGCGGTTGTTTGCTGACATACTATGATGGTATTATTATTCAGACGCAAGCTCTGACATAGCATGGCTTGCAAGTTTGCACAGTAAAGGACTACTGCTGTCTTCAAGCGAAAAGTGAAAGAAGTGTTTTACTTGATAGTGCTTGTGTATGCTTCAGGTGGTGCGGCAGTGATGAAGGCTCATGGTGCAAACATGTACAGTGCTTCCAAAGCGCAAAGCACATGCATAATGTTTAGTGTGGCATGCACTGACAGGCGCTTCCTACGGAAAGCAGCATACATATGCTGCACAAACATACAAGAAAGGACACACTGGAGGGCACTGAGATACGAATTTTGCTGATACTTAGTCACTGGCCTTCCTTTTGAAGATCAACTTTGGACACAGCCAAAAAGAAGACAAATACACCGCTCCAGCGAAGTGCTGCTCAACGGTGAAGGCATCCTTGAACGTTGTGTGAGGTTGCACAACATAGAAAAGCCACAAAAGCTTTCTCGCAAAATATGTACGGAATGTTGCAGTTGGTAACACTCTCTTACTTTTCACAGTGCGTACAAATTATGCAAGAAGCATGGAAAGCCTTGGTACTTGGCACACATGAAGCTCAGGACAGTGTGCAGCTGCAAGAGCCGCCTCTTACAAGCAGCATGGCTGGAAAACGCAATGGGACAAGCTATGGGGCACATGGGAAAGAAATTTTGTGATGACGCCAATGTTTAAGTCTATATGCTTCCCGCCTATGGACTATCAACTGCAGAAACAACCAAAGAACAGACTGATCCACCTCTATGCATCAGGTTGATGCTGCGCAGAGATGGTACTGTATGTGCCACCTGTCAGAGCTGGCAAGGCATGTTCTCAGGAAATAGGAATGCAGCCCATGTACAGATAATTTGTTATATATACATTTTTTACGAGTTATTCAGGCGTGCAGTACAAGGGTTATTGTCCTTACACAAAAATATACGGCATTTCGATCTAACATAGCTATGTGATGATTTTTCTGACTTCGTTATATCAAGGTTTAACTGTATTATTCCTTAAGTGCAACTGCATGCATGAGTATTTGAACCGCAAGCCTATATACCCTGTATTAATTCATCTCGATGTGGTAGTTGAGTTTAAAACACTACTTTGCACTTCCCTGTCAGAATATATACCTGCGCAGCAGCATCCTTCAAACTAAAAAGTTGTATCCTCCACAATAAAGCCTGTTTATCACACTTGGGGGGGGAACAGGCAGCAAGGCAGGCCACGTACTACAAATTTAAACCTATAATTTTCACTCTGGAGGCTATGCTCAAACCTCTTTGTCATAAGGAAGAGTGGTTCATATGGGGACAGAAAACATGATAAAAACAAGCATTACAAGATTTTTCTCACACAGTGAAACCATCTTGGAGTGTTGGCCTAACAAAGTGGGCAACTAGCCAACTAGCCAGCCCATTAATGGACTACACAGAGCATAGTTTTGAATGCACGCTGCGTCTTACTTGCTTTGAAATATTGTACATCCGTACCTAGAGAACATTGTTTCACACATAGCTCTGTTCTCAAATAGGAATGGTAAGCTTATGCATGCCAGTAACCGGGGAACACAAACAAATAATTCTGCAACCTGTGCACTTCTGTCTTTTCTTTTTTCTTTCTGGCAGAGCAAACGATCTACCACCAAATAAGCCAAAAGCGAGAGCACATTGCAAGTCCGCAATAGCAAAATGTGCAATGCCATAGAGCTTTGTTCGGAAGCACCCCAATGGCCAGCCCAGACATGGTTGACCAAAGAGTGGTTCAAGCTGGCTTCTCACTGAACGGCCACACAAACTTGACGTCGTAGCGCTTGTAAGCAAAGCGACACTCAACACCACTCGTGAGAAGGTCTGCCTTGATTGCCTGAGGACAGTCATTGTCAGTCAGCTGTGTCTCTGCAAAGGGAAAAGAAGAAAAAATTGCCATTCTAAATTTGTGTGAAGGTTCCCAAGCCAGTACTTCTGAAACGTAGCAAGCAACGCTACAAAGGCTAAAGAGAGACTTGTCCCACTCTTTGCATTCACGGCCAATAAATAGTGCGTCACAAATGAAGGAAAGATATCGGCACGTTTTGAGTGATTTGATGTGAAATTAAGTCTCATACAGTCAGACCTCGATAATTCTTACTCGAAAGGGCTTGAAAATTGTTTGAACTAAGCTGGATTCAAATTATAGGAGGCTCATTGAATAGAGGACTTACATGCTGCGCTGGGTTAGGTAGCCCATGTGCATAGTGTGCTAATATGTAAGTGACAATTTCCTGAAGTGCGGCTTCATGGCTGGGCAGTGCACGCTGCTATGAAGCTACATGTCTAGGAAAAATTTGCATATAACCTGCACCCAGACTTTACTGTTATAATTGTTGGTGAGGGTTATTCATGCCAAAATACAGTACTTGCAATGCAAGACTGGTGCAGCAGCCTGCACAAAGCCGCCGCGTGAGTTGGCGCACTACTGAGAGCACGGTCTGTGGTGCAGTATGTTCGAATCACAGGTTCAAAATGCTTACGCATTCGAATTGCCGGCCGTTTTCGCACATTTCCATACATATAATTTTAACAGGGGTGCGGCGTCAGTTTGAATAAACCGCAAGTTCGTATTAACAAGATTTCACTGTCCTTATCTGTCACAAAGCATTACGCATTTCTTACAGGAAAGGCGTCGGCATATTGAACCCATTTACCGACTGAGTGGAGCGAGATGTTTTTGTAACCAGTGACGACAGCACAGCACTCGTGCGCATCACTTGTAGGCAGCACAGTGCTACACACTTCACATTCTGGTAGCAGAACAGTGCACGAATATTACGTCATATTTGACGTAAACTTGCATCCACCAATTCCAGTTCTAATACAGCCAACTTACATTAATTCGACCCTGACGGGACTAACAACAATGACCGAATTATCCGGCAGGTCGAATTAAACAATATACAGAAAAAACGGCAAAACACACATCTGATTCATTAGGCAGTACTTGTCCAATTCTATCACACCCCTGAATCAAATGTGCGCCCACTTTCTATGTGTCCAAAGCAGAAAACTAACGAATAAATGACATTAAACCTCCAAAACATAGCAGAAATCTACTGCACACTGGATTTTTAGCAAGAAAAGCGAGCAAGAGTGTAATATGTGTTGCACAATGACGGCCGGTTTTCTAAAGGCAGCTTCGCCGCAATAAATTCATGTTATGCGGTAAAGCATACAAACGCTATGAAGCCGATTTTGATCCGATTGCACCGTCAGGCAATTTTTGGCCCAATCTCCCAGGGGAAAAAAAAAAAAAAAAAGTGCACATTATAATTGGGTAAATACCGTAATCAGACACTGTGGGCTACAGTTATTGCTTGAAAATCTTCCTCGGGCAGGTTGAAAATAGGCGTTTACAAACGGAGATGACGTGTGTTCAGCAATTTCACTCTTCAGCAAATTCAATCTAATTAACCGGAATCGAACTGGAAGTCTACTGTACATGAAGCAGTTATTCCACACAAATCATCGCGAATCAAAAACAACCGCACTGCAAAAATGCGCAGAGTGAGACTTCCATGACCGCACTACTTTCGAGACTGCTGCAGCGTTACCTGCTAAGAATGAAATGGAGTATAGAGTATGCACCCACCTTCTCCTTTGACTAGCTTAAAGAGGCCATAATCTTCAGGATTTGTGACCCTGAACTTGTGTGCTATCATCTTTCCTGCAAAGGAAGGAGTAGAAAGGTTGCACTGAGTGACATTTGCTGGTGGGCAATGTTCTTGGTACATGAACTAGACCGTCTCTGGGTACTCACGAACTTCCTTGGCAGTCATGTGGGGCAGCACAGGCAGCGTCTTGGCCACAATGCTGCCACTGAGCTCATCCGGGATGACAATCTGCATGAAGCCCTGGAGGTCAGCCATTCGAGGGTAGCGAAACATGGGTGGCTGGGCAGAGGCCTCCTACAACCAGTGACAGACACCAGGGGCATGACTGCTTGACACCAACTAAGTGCATGGAACGGTTCATGATTAAGGCTCAGCATTTTTGCTTCAAATTGTACAAGTGAGCGGTAATGCATTTTTGAAAAGTTTGGTTTCCTCTGAGAAGGGAAGTATTACATGATAAGGAAAGGTGGCGAGACACACCTTGCCGGAAGAACCTTGCGTGGACTGCGGGGGTGTGGTCGCAGCAGTAGCAGCACCAGCCTGCTCATCACCATCTCGCAAAGACTTGAGGACGTGCACAGCACTGCTCAAGGTGGTGAGGTAGTAGCCGCCTTCACCGGTGAGCAGAGAAGGGTGCAACAGCCCCCACATGTAGTCGGCTTCCACTTCAGCTGACACCATGCCACATTGCACCAGAACGTGCAGAAAGATGGGCAGGAAGTCTGCACATACCAATCAGCACTCTTGTGAGGTGAGC
Organism: Dermacentor variabilis; assembly: GCF_050947875.1. Classification (NCBI taxonomy): domain Eukaryota; kingdom Metazoa; phylum Arthropoda; class Arachnida; order Ixodida; family Ixodidae; genus Dermacentor; species Dermacentor variabilis. The sequence goes on from NC_134574.1 coordinate 153,671,229, forward strand.
AGGCGAAAGTACGGCAGACAAGGGGCCCCGTAAAGCGACCCAAGCAGCCAATGAAGCAAATAAAAGCTAAAAAATGAAAGAAAAGCTGTACTGATGCTAACTGTACACGAACTATTAATTTGTCGATTTTTTCATGTGTGAGCATTAGGAGTGTCTAAGTGGAAAAAAGTGTTGGGTGTGAAGTGTGGGAAGCTGGTCACATGGTAGAGGTGTGCACGTGTGTAAGTGTGTGTGTGTGTGTGTGTGGGTGGGTGTGTGCGCGCATGTGTGCGTGCGTGAATGGGGTGATCAGCTATAGGTTCTCTGCAATTTTTAAAAATCGCCTGTAGCAGATAACATAGTTCTAGTCCATGAGCTAGGTACCCATACTGAGAGAGGTGGACATTACTTGCATGAGAAATCAAAACACACATTAAACTAATGTAAAAAGTTCACTGATTAACTTCTTAATTACATTATGGCACATACTGCAATTTACAAATAGTAGCCCGTGAGTCTGCAAGGCGTATCCACTTGGAATGAATTTTCAATATGACACCGGTTCGTAGATATGCAAGATCAGACTCGCCGAAAAATGCACTATGGTTTCACTTACTTTATTTACCAAAATATTATTTTATGCACTGAAGTACAAAAGTAACTGGAACACACATGTATTTCGTCCTACACTTTGGGAAATTATATCTAGGAACTGATGCGATCTTGGAGATTCATTTCAAGTGGATTTGTCTTGCAGGCTGTTTCTGTTCATTGTGCTCGTAAAAATGGATGTCTACCTGATTTATAATCTCTCAAAGTGTCAGTGCTAAATGCTGGACATACATACAAACGATGCCACCATACATGAATGATGCTGCCATGCCTGCATTTCTATTCTTGAGGCTCGCGAGAACTGGCTGCCCCTCGTTGGTGATGGGACAAAGGATTGATTACTGCGAGTTTTCAACTTGTTTGGTTTTTCTGATGGGTGTACGACCATTGAGTTTTCTTGCATGGGCTCACATACACGGTTCGATTACGCTATGAAAATGTGCCGGTTGCTCTTCTGTGAGCGAGTTAAACTGTGACTGCTTTGATGCGGACTAGAGTGACCGTGAGAGGTCACAATAGGTGAAAAAAATTGAACCTCAAAGGGTTAACAGGAGCCTTGCACACAGATAAGCAGCGTTTTCTTACTATGTGCAAAAAGTGCTTCAGGGCCCCTTTAACTTGCGTGTCCAAGGCTCTCATGGGCTGCTGAGAACCAGTTTAATTATCAGTTTGCACTACATGACTTCAAATTACGTTCAGCAAAAGGACGATACAAAAATCCTCCTTGTACTTACCATCAGCACCTAATGAAAATGACTCGCCCTCAGGTTGCGACTTGCGGTCCCTCTGCACCTGTACCCATAGAAACTCTTGAGTGGTTATTAAATGCATTGCAGAACACAAGGCTCAGAAGAGCAAACTGCTTATAAATAAAGCAGCAGAAAATGGTGGTCCTGGAAAAAATTACTAAAATGGAATAAATACATAAATAAAAATATAAAAGAAGGAAAGGGAGGAAAGAAAAGAACAAACAAAGCATTAAGCAATCCAAAGCTTCCCAAAGCCGTTGACGAGCATTTCAGCCAACCAGGCCATAACTTTGATGAACTTAAACTCGACATCCTAGAGTCAAATTTACGTTCTGTGTGAGACAGAAAATACAGAGAATCATACCTCATCCATAAGTTCAAGACATCGCAATCAATATGCATAAACATTTCAAAGGGAGCTTTAGAATTTATTTGCTATGCTAAATTTCAAGCTATAGTTAATTAATTAATTATTTAATTATTAATATTTTTTATAATTTAACTATTTTAACTATAATTATTTATAATTATTTATATAATTCTATAATTTATTAATTGTTATAATTATAACTATTAATTACATAATTCTATAATTATTTTATAATTTAACTATTTTTTGTAATTTTAACTTAATTATTTTTATTAGGATGCATAGTGTTTTGTTTTATATTTCCTTTCCTCCCTTTCCTTTCTTTTTTTAAATTCATATATTAATTGCATTTTCAGTAATTTTTTTTTTCAAGAGCACCATTTTCTGCCGCTTCTTTTATTCTCTCTTTCAGAGAGGCGATAGCTCACTGACCTCCAGCGAAACAGATGACCCCTCCTATGGTCCAGGCCCCTTCCATGAGAAAACCCACAGCCGGCTGACACACGGGGCTGCCTCACATTCCTCCACCGATGTTGAAATAGCACACCTTTCTTTTCAGTTCTGCACCCTCATTGCTAACACACTTTCGGTCGTTGCCTCACCCACCCACCTTAACCCCTCCCCCTACCTGTATATACTGTGCCGACGAAAGCATATGTCGCCCTTAAGAAGACAACTCCACCAGTCGAAACAAGGGCTCCCACCTTTACTTTGCTCTCGTTTTACTCACTGTCTTAAATTTCCATCTTCCACCTTCCCCGTGTTACCCCTATTTTTCTTTGAGTAAGCCTCCTCTTCTTGCAGTAATACCTTGTAGCGATCCTCCTTATACTCTGCAATGAAGTGGCACTCGAAAACCCAAGATATAGCCTCACCAATGAAACCAAGGGCACAGCAGCAATTTTGTTCATAGCTGTAGCATTCGCATCATCTTGCACACGAATCACGTCTGGAAAACTAATACAGATTCCATGCAGTGGCCAAAATTTTTGATTACAGTGAAAACTATGGTGGTGCAGAAGCACCACCAGCTCAATGCACGTCGGCGTCTCATGCCGCAAAGATCTGCACAACGCTGTTGCGTCTGTGAAATTTTTAGTTACTTTGGACCATACATTTTCCCTGTTAGTACGCTTTTTCTCACATTTTTTTCTTTTTTTCAAAATGTGTGAGAGAGGTTCTACTGTAATTCAAGGAGCACACTTATTTTCATGGTGCTTTAGGGCCCTCGAATTTCATTTCCAATTTCATTGCATAACTGTTGCTTTGGCTTCGATATTTTTTGGCAGACATTCTTGCATGCCATCATACTTGCACATGCAAGTGGGCAAAGAACTTCCACCTCAAGTTGCTCTTCATTTGTTACTAATGGAATCAATTCCAAAAAAAAAAGGAGAAAGAAACGAATGAAATAATAGGGGAGAGGATGAAACGAAGGCCACTCACACTGCTATATATGACGGATATGGCTGACAGAAGATTCTCCAGCTTCCTCAGTGGTGAGTAGGCCTTCTGCAGCTTGAGCAGGAAATGCTGCACCAGCTCCAATGTGACGCCCCGTGGTGGCTCGAAGTCACTCTGGTTGGGGCAAGAAATACTGCATGACAACCACTAAGCATACCTCCCCCTGCACTAGGTTTGCTTCTAATTATGATTTCTTGTTATCATTCGTGTACACTAGCTATGTACAGTTAAAGCACATCTGCAATCACTACCATTGCATCCTGGAATAGTTCGCCTGTTCCACAACCTACCTGCCTAGTGAAACGTGGTTCAAAGTTTCATTAAAAATTTTTATACGAACCTCTCATAATTTACCCTATTTTCTTGCTTGTGATTTTAAGTAGTTACTGTTTTTTTGTTGTACTTTCATTGCCACATTGTATTTTTCCTCATTTTTTCACAACTTTTACACTGTGTCATTAGCTTGTTTGTTTCTCTACTACTCAAATTGCATACGCTCTGCCTCTTCCAATGTTTTCTATGCTTACACTGTATTGCAATAAAGCATCGCTTGGTTCCATATTTAGGAGTCGATTTGCTTGTGTCCTCTCTGCTGTTAGTTCATCCTGCTGTTGTGTTGAATTGTTGCCAACCTATAGCAACTTATACAGTTTTGTTGTAATTTTTAACCGAGGGTTACATTCTTGGCATCGCTACTGTAGAACCCTTGCCTGTAAACATGCATTTTGCAATTTCTGTTTTTATAAACAAACTCAAACTTAAAAAACACACACAGAGCTACATTAAAGATATCCTCATTGCTAGACCACTAAGTGGTATAGGGGCATTATAACTGAATTTGTGCCTGGTTATGTGGACATTGTTGAGCTGTCATAAGACAAGCTTTTCGTCCATGTTCTCTGCATTTCTATTGTACGAAATGCAGAAATAAAAATCAATGAGTGAATGAATGATTGAATGAATCGAGTGAATGAATGAATTTTTCTCAGCTAGTCTGTGTATATTGATTGGTTCAGCCAGTGCGACATCACACAGGGACGAAGGAAGCGGGGATGACGTAAGTGGGGATGACACAGGACAATGGTGTTCTTTTCTTTCTGTTGTCCAAGTGTAACGTTATGCTAGCCAAACCAGTAACTCTAACTGCTATGGCTCACTTTCAGCCCATTATTAATTTTTCCTTTATTTTTAACGTAATGTTGCCCACGAAGGTGTGAGGTCTGAGTACCTCAATTATGACTTGGAATGTACAAAACAAGCAACTAGCTATGACAGCGCATGTGTCAGGTCTATTTGTGACGAGTTTTCAGGTCTATTTGAGATGAGATGAGCACAGAGGCAGGTGTGTTCGGGGGGCCATCGAAGGTGAAGGAGTCGAGAGACAGGGCGAGGGGAGCGAAGTCACGAGGAGGGGTGGGAGGGAAGCGACTTTGCATTCCCGCCAGTTTGATGGATGGTGCTAATTACTTCTGCCGCCTACCGTATTTACTCAATTCTAATGCGCCTTCGATTTGTAATGTGCACCCATTTTCCATGACCAAAAAAAGAACAAAAAAACCCGCCCTTGATTGTAACTCGCATCTGTTTGCCGTGACCTAAACAAAGAAGAGTCCTTTACAGTACTGTGCACCTCACTCTTTCACACAGAAATACAACTTTCTCTCTTTTGGAAAAACAAAGATTTATTCCCAATGCACCAAAGTTGTGATAAATAAAAAGTTGTAGTTTTGCCTGAAAGGCGAAGCATCGATTGCGATACAAATTAGCAGACTGCTATACGAAATGTAAGGATAGCAGTTATACTGGCCGCATAAACTTTTGAACATTCACTTACTAACTAAATTAACAAGCATGGTGCCACACGCACACTAGCAAACATGAACACGTCTCAATGACCGCAGAAATTGTTTATCAAAACGCTGGAGCGAGGACGTGTGGTAGCAGAAGCAAGCGAATTGACCTTTGTGCGGCCTCTTGCTTCAACATGAACTAAGCGACGAGATCACAGCACGGTGCGCCTAGATGTGTAGACTGTCTCCATTGCAGATCGCTTTCAAGATAGGGGCCGCACGGCTGTGCCGTACTTTCCTGTATGCACCCGTTCCGCGCACAAGTTTCGGGAACTTCGAAGGGGGTTTCTCCTAAGCTTCTCCTCTATGGCGGGATCAGGACAATGCTGGTTGGGGGCGCCATCATGTGATTTGGTGCACTGCTGAGAGCACTGTTGGAATGTGGTATGTTCGAATTAACCATTGCAAATGCCTGCATGTTCGAATTACCGGGTGTTTTCGCCCAATGGAATACACATAACTTTGATGGGACCACAGCGTCAGTTTGAATAAACCGGAAGTTTGAATTAGGCGTGTTCGAATTAATGAGATTTGACTGTAGTTGAAATGGTTTATCTTGTGGGAAGCTCTGAGGGTAAATGGAACTAATCATTAGCATCTAATTAATCTATGACAGAAGGTGAATATCAGAAGTCATGGACATTTGGAGCCAACACTGCTGCAAGACAAGAACACTAAATATGCAACCAACCATTTCTACACTGGCTGAAATACTAAACGAGCAACACCCCAGCATACACTCACATTATAACTGTCCCTTATGCAAAAGTGTGCAACCAAATACTTTTAACAAAAGTAAGGTGCCTCACACATGTGGCTCCATCCCTGCAACTTCATGCAAGCCTAGACATGAGGAGGTTATCACACGCAAACAACACTGCTAGCTGGAAAATAGCATACACTGACACTTTCTGCACTTTATAATTAAAAGCACAGACTTGCCGTAGTAGCACTCTCACAAAACAAAACAAGGACAGGCAAGTTTATAATTTGACTGAGCAGTGTCTAGGTATACCTAATATGTGCAAACATGAAGCCAACAGCACCTACAGTTGCCAACTTTGTAAGTGGACAAAGACGGCACTATGTCTGGGATGGTTGGCAAACCTAACAGCACCATCCTCCCACATAGTCTGCTACTGACACATGTTCAGAGAACTGTGCACTGGCATCTCATAAGCAAGAATTCAGCCACTTTCTTTCTTTTCTCCTGATTATTCACTTTCTTTTTTTTTTTTCAGTTACAACAAAACAACTTCATTTCAGCTTATATTGCAGACGAAGTTCACAACTTGAATACCTTTATTCCAAGCTCCTGAGCTGTTTTGGTGCGGGCATACTTCATGCTGTCTGACAACAGCTTCAAAGCACCAGACCTGGAAAAATGGCAACACCAGAAAAAGATGCCTTCTGGTGAGACTGAGTATGCCACCAGAAACACTACGAACAGCCAGACATTGCAACTTCATCTGAAAAGCCATTCATAAGCATTTACCTCCATGCAATGCAGCAATGAAGAATGGGATGGCACCTCTCAACACACCATGTTATGCTGCAGTGGACACAGCAAGGTACAAAGCTTGTAAAATGAATTAAAACAACTTGCTGTGATAGCACTTTTCAATACTCAAAAAGTTACTGCAAAAGTGGGATGGCTGCTGGGCAGCAGTTCCCGCTGTACAATTTCAATATGACAGGAAGGACACTGTGGTCAAAGCATGTCAGGCAAAATATCTGACAACCTTCTTGGAAGCTTTAGCTTTTTGTGTAAAGGAACCAGTGCAGAATGCAGGCATGAAAGAGACAAAAGCATGCTTTCTACCTTTTGGTTCTACAATGCATCTTGCATCCTTTACGTAGGCAAGCTAAGAAATCGACAACATTCACAGCGCTATCTTTTCATGCTATTTACAGGGCACTTTACCATTCAAAAACATTCAGAACACATAAACCTTTGAAAAAGAAACAAGTCAGTGAATTCCTTTACCTTAGAACTAAGTTGCGCACTTCTATGTGTAATCACCACAATGCAAAAGTACCTTCTTATTCCCTGTTGCAAGGTGAAGTCAGAAAAAAAAAATTCCACGTTTTTATGGCTTGCGTTCTCTGAAAACATTGGTGGCTGGCTACATTTTGACATGTCCAACCTTATTCATTTGGCCTGTTTGGCTAAACTGCACTGTCAAACAGACTGCAACAGTTAACTCTCTAAGATATGCAGTGAACTGAATGGGTTGGTATCGCTTCATTACGAGAATGTGTGCCTTGTGCGCACATTCAAGAACCCCAGGTGGTAAAAATTAATTCAATGCCCGTTTGCACCACCCCCCTCCCGGGCCCCTGTTTTTATAGACTGCAAGCACTTCTGGTTGTTAATCCCCATAATTAAATTTTTAACAATAAAAATAGTGCACTCACTGCGTGTATTGCTTGACAAAAAGCTGGTACAGGTAGCGCCGCAAAGGCTTGATGACCAAGCGATGCAGTGACACTTCGATGATTGCATCAATATTCATGAACTCATCTGGTTTCAGCTAGAAGAAGAAGCATCAGCAAAGGTTCACTCCACATTGTAACAGGCTCAGTCCACTACGACTCCAATCGTGTCAATGCTGCTGGAGACTTTCAGTAGCTGCAGTCTTTCGTGGACTGTGCAGCAACTATAGTTTGATCAGCTTTAATTGTCAAACAACATTGCCTTTGACATTTATTTGTTTACTTTTCTGAATATCTGAGAGCAACAAAAATAAATCGGAACTCCTGAAGCTTTTTACAGCATGTTCATCATAACACCAACAGAGCCAGCAAAATCAGCAACATGGCTAGTGCCTCTGCATTCAACAGAAAGTTGCTTGGTACACCGTGGCCCCACTGTTAAAAAGAACACATGAACGTAGAGCATGGGAGAATTTTCTTCTCTGGCAAGTGGCTTTGCAGCAGATATGACTTGTGAGTGGTAGCGCTAGCAGCTTCCAAGGTTCAGCAGGCACTTCAAAGTGCCAATATCAAGCATGCATACATTTCTGTCAGTGATATTATTTGTGTCCTATACACTGTCCAATGTCCTTGAAGAATTTCAGCTGGGCTAGCGTTTCTGCGTCGGAAATAACAGCACTCTTGATGTTATTTGGCACTGTACTTTACCAATATAAATATATATATTTTTGGCAGATATGTTTTTTAAGGACTATAAACTGCAATTCTTCGAATTTTGATTTCTGCATAAAGCTTTTACATCAAGGACATATGTCCCTTTAAATACACTTGCCATTTTCCTGTACTCTGTGCATAGCATGCTGCAAGTGACAAGCTCAAAAACATTGCAACAGCAGAACAGAACTGGTTAATAGGCAGTTGTAGGAATTGGCGCCCAATTTATCATTACCTTCACATGGCAGCAACAGAAGTGGCTTATTGCAGAACACCTCAGCAACTTCTACGCATGTTCAAGACTGACTGGTACAACAAGCCTTGTCCAGGACTTACCTTGGACTGTTCTTCTTGCACCAGTTGCTCGAACTGGCCTTCTCCATGCTTGAGCAGATAGTTCTTCATGCCACTCATGAACTGCCGGATCTGCAAGAAGCATAGCCAACAGGCACATTTGGGATCTGGTTAAAAAAAAATATTAAGCTGACTGCATCACCAGATATAATTTTAAACCTGTGATGCCTAAACACAGTTCCACATCAATAACTATTAGAACAACTTATTTGCCTTTGTTTCTGGCCATAAATAGTACATTTATGAGAAAAGAAAGTTACTCATGTTAAAATTGAATTATAGTACAGAACTGAATAATTTGTAATCAGGTTACTGAAGTTTTCCAAGAACTTGCTCCAGCATGTAAAAATGATAGGCTATAGGCTAAACACAACTATAGGCTATGCCTTAGGTTTCCAGTGCTTTAAAAAACCTAATTTTCAAGTATCAAACTCAGTGTAGCATATATGATACGTTGGGCATATCAAGGTTATTCTCTTTTTCATTTGTAGCCCAGTTAAGACATTTAACTTTATGCAACTAGACCTTTCTGCAACTAGCTTCAGAATTGCAGCACTTCTCTGCCGCACAGCTTATCCCTCATCACAAAAGTTCATAGGAGGTAGGCGGTTCACACCACCAGTCGGTGCGGTGTGAACCTCTCTTCTTGTCCTTTGTGTTTTGCGACTGGTTTTTCCTTCACCTATGTACCAACTGGCCCGGATTTCAATCCTTCTGCAAAGGTAGCACAATTCTTCTGCTCAGATTTGATCATCGTTGTCATATTTGTATACCTCCCTGTGCTTTCACGTGTCTTAAGTAGCCTCCCAGAACACCTAAAAGTAGGGGTGTGCGAATATAGAATAGTAGGTTTCGAATCAAATATCAAATCAAATCAAGAAAGAAAGGGAAACATCGAATCAAATATCAAACATGAGAAAACTTGACAAACATTTATGCTTACAAATTTTTCTCAAGAGATACGGTGTTTCACAAGCTCAGGATCCTACTCACATTACTATAACAAGAATCGAGATCCATAGTATGCGCTACTTTTATTAAAGGGAACACCAAATTAGTATGCCAGCACTGATAACTCAATTTGTATAAAAAGGCCTGGAAAATATGTTTTACAATAGAATGTGTGTCAAATAGAATGAAGTGCTTTTTTTCCCCTCTGAAGCTGAAGAGATAGCGAAGCTGTCCTAAATACCAATGAGGCTTTCAGTTTAATAGTGGGCCATATACTGTACTTAATGGCAATCTTCTATTGCTTAGAAAGTTTTGCTTTCTATTTTCTTCCATAATACAGGTGGATTTTTCCATCTTTATGACAGGTGGTTGCTGTGGGTTATCGGCAGCTTGTTAAGGACAATTTGCACAACAGACAAAAGCAGAGAATGCGCATCACATGACCCACCACCGCTTCGAGCAGTCATTGGCGCCACATGGAACAACCGCGGTTGGTGCCGACAGTAAAGTTCTAAAAGTGGGAGGCCCATGGCAAGCTTGCATGATTCCACCCCCCCCCCGGTCCTGCCCTTTCTTTTTCTCTTCCATCCGTGTCCATCTGCTGTCTGTGTGAATGTGTCTGCAGCTGGGTGTAGGCGCACTGGTGACATGACATTTTCAAGTCCGCCATGTAAATCCAAAGCTAGTCTAGTGACAAGTCGCTCGAAGCTACGAAAAGAGACCAATGTGTGCCTAGGGAAAGAGGGGGCGACCCCACAGTGTTCCGCAAGAATGGCGCCCATAAATTCAACAGTCATCCCATACACTCGCTTTCGTTGGCGAGGTGGTTTGTTGGCTTTCTGAGGGTTGTGCAACCGCTGTGATTATATCTGTGTTGACTCTATACAAAACCGTAACTTTAGTCGTTCACATTTAATGACACAGCTCCGGGCTAGGCAGCAGTGTGGCCAAAGGTGCACCTGTCACAAAAACTCACCGACAGCGGATGTGATAACAGGCTGCAAACCGTCACAGAAAACTCATAGCTAATATGTACTGTTGCGTTTCGCCTGCGACACGTGGTTTTGCCGGCGCGACTGCGGCGGGGCGGCAGACATTTTGGCCCGATCGTCGTCGCCGCAACACTCATCGCCAGGTGTTTCCAGGCGCGACTGCGGCGATGCGACCGCCTAGGGATCATCCTCGCATTCCAGTCATTGTGCCCGAAACATGCGATGCCAAAGCAGGGATCTCATTCCAGTCATTGTGCCCGAAACAGGCGATGCCAAAGCAGGGATCTCATTCCAGTCATTGTGCCCGAAACAGGCGATGCCAAAGCAGGGACCATCCTCTCATTACAGTCATTGTGTCCGACCGGCAGCGCCACGACAGGGTGCTACGAGATCGTGCTCGACATGGTGCTACGGCATCGCTACGACAGTGTGCGTCACCATTAGCCCATTGTACATTCACGTGCTCGTCTTTTGAGGGGTTCCTTCTTGCCCTCAACTGCGAGAGTATAAAAACAGCTGCCCCCGGACGCCAAAAGGAGGGCTCCGATTTCTTCTGTTGAGAAAAGTGCTCTCCCGTCTCTCTACTTCGGTCAACCTGACCGCCAACTCTTTGCGATGTTAAAATAAACAAGTTGTTTCGTTGTTACCAGTCGACTCATGCTTTGCCGGGACCTTCGGATGCTTCCAGTTGTACCCCAGGCCGCCAGGCCAACGCTACCCTTGGGGCTTGCGACCCAGGTACAACCACGGGCGTCAGCGCCGAGTTCCCAACAGATCGTACCAGCAGTCCGATCCCAAACATCTGGTTGGCAGCGGTGAGATCGCCTCCGACTTCAAACAACTGTCTGCCAGCGGTGAGATCGCGACAACGGAGGCCAGCAGCGAAGAGATGCAGTTGACGGTATGCTGAGCAGCTCAACGACGATCCGGGAGCAGTGCAACGAGCCCTGTGTGATGACTGGTTGCCTGCAGCGGAACGACTGCGCGGAATTCCTGCCTGCGAGGTTTGGTGAGTGCGGGACTTTCTTCTTCTGAGCTTTGCCAGGCTTTTGTTAGTGTTAGAAACAGAGCTGGTAATTGTGGTTGTCGTTGCTGCCGGGTTAGTTTGCGGCAAGACAATAGTAAGCAGTAGAGAAAGCAGCATTCAGAGCAGCCATGGATTTGAAGTCGTTGCGCAAACCGAAATTGTTGGAGCTTGCAAGAGAGTTGGGTCTGGATGTCTCGGACAAACTCAGAAAACCAGAACTGATAAAGGCTATTCTTGAGTTAGAGGCTGAGGATGACGAGCTGTCGGAATGCCTTGAGACCATTGAAGAGAGAGAGACTGCAAAAAGACAGGAGCGCGAACTTAAAGAGCAAAAAGAAAAAGAAGAGCGTGAACGTAAAGAACAGAAAGAAAAAGAAGAGCGTGAACGTAAAGAACAGAAAGAGCGAGAGCAACAAGAGCGTGACCGTCAACACGCTTTGGAAATGAAGCGTCTTGAGGTAGAGATGGAACGCGCTCGTAATGGAAGTCAGGCACACGGTGCAGGAGAACGCGTATTGTTCAAAATGACTGACCTGATGCGGCCGTTTAAGCTTGGAGAGGACATTGGTTTGTTCCTGGTTAACTTTGAGCGAACGTGCGAGAAGCAGGGGTTCTCTCGGGAAACGTGGCCACAGCGCTTGCTCACTTTGTTACCCGGCGAGGCGGCCGACGTAGTCGCTCGCTTGGATAGAGAGGAAGCAGAGGATTTCGACAAAGTAAAATCGAGTCTGCTAAAAAAGTACCGGCTGTCTGCGGAGGCGTTCCGTCGGAAGTTTCGGGAAAATGAGAAAGGCAGAAGTGAGTCATATACAGAGTTTGCGTATAGGCTTATGTCGAACAAGCAGGAGTGGCTCAAAGAAGAGAAAGCGTTTGGTGACCACGATAAAGTTCTGCAGTGTTTCGGGCTAGAACAGTTTTATAGTCGGTTACCGGAGAACGTGCGATACTGGGTCTTGGATAGGCCAGACGTGAGTACGGTGGCTAGAGCCGCTGAGCTAGCCGAGGAGTTTGTGACGCGTCGAGCTCGCGGAGCTAAGGACGGTCAAAAGGGTGAATTTGGCTCGAAGTTTGAGAGGCCGAAGTTCACACCCATGAGATTAAAGGGGGACACGCGTAGTGCGGATGCGAGTGAAAGCAGTCCGACCAGACGTAAAGAGACGGCGGCAGCCAAACGCAGAAAGCGGTTCGAGATGAGGCGAGCGGGCGTTTGTTATACGTGCCAGAAGCCGGGTCACTTTTCGGCGCAGTGTCCGGAAACAACACCAAAAGTTGTGTTTTTTTCAATAGGCAGCACTGACGAGAACATGAAGCTTCTCGAGCCTTACATGCGAGACCTCCTCGTGAACGGGAAAGAGTGCCGAGTGCTTCGCGATTCCGCAGCTACGATGGATGTAGTTCACCCATCTTACGTAGAACCCCATATGTTCACGGGCGAGTGCGCGTGGATCAAGCAAGCCGTGGAAGCTCATAGCGTGTGTCTGCCAGTAGCAAAGGTGCTTATTGAAGGACCTTTCGGAGCGCTTGAGACAGAGGCGGCAGTGTCATCTATGCTGCCACCCCAGTACCCGTACCTATTTTCAAACAGGTCCGATCACCTCCTGCGCGAGAAGGGGCTTTTGTTTGGTGAAGCTAGTGTTCAGGCCTTAACCAGATCGAAGGTTCGGGAGCTCGCTGCAAAGGCGGTAGTTGCGGGGCCGACGTTATCAAACAACGAAAAAGGGTCAGAGGCGCAGCAAGCTGATATTCCGAGCACGCCCGAACTGAATAAACTTGAGTCTGTAACGTTAAAGGCGCCAGATACTGGAGAGGAAACGCCCGACACGGGAAAGTTAGAAGAGCTATCTACTGATTTGCTCATCGCGCCTACGTCAGACGGACTTGATAGGTTGCTAAAAGTCAGCCGGTCGGCTTTGATAGCCGAGCAAAAAAAGGATGGCAGCCTGGAAAACGTGCGCTGCAATGTCAAAGAAGGTATCGCCAGGAAAACTGCGCGTTTTGTGGAAAGAGGTGGAGTCCTGTACCGGAAGTATCTAGACCGCCGAGGAGTGGAGTTCGATCAGCTGGTCGTGCCTCAATGCTATCGTCAGGATCTGTTGCGCTTGTCACACGGGGGTTCGTGGTCCGGACACCTAGGAGTTAAGAAAACTAAGGACCGTCTCTTGCAAGAGTACTATTGGCCAGGGTGTTTTCGGGACGCAGACCATTTCGTGAGGACATGTGACACTTGTCAGCGGGTGGGCAAACCAGGGGACAAATCAAGGGCGCCGTTGAAATTGGTACCTATCATTATGGAGCCTTTTAGACGGCTCGTTATTGATACAGTGGGACCTCTGCCGGTAACAGCCACGGGGTACAGACACATTTTGACTGTGATCTGCCCAGCGACAAAGTTCCCTGAAGCAGTGCCGCTTAAAGAACTCAGCTCAGTTGAGATAGTCAATGCACTACTGTCCATATTTGCGCGAGTTGGTTTTCCTGCAGAAATTCAATCAGATCAGGGCACAGTGTTTACTAGCGCTTTGACGACAACTTTTCTCGAAAGGTGTGGGGTAAAGCTGTTACACAGCTCAGTGTACCACCCACAGTCGAATTCCGTTGAGAAGCTCCACTCCGTCATGAAGCGCGTGTTGAGAGCGTTGTGTTTTGAACATCGAACTGACTGGGAGCTGTGTCTGCCTGGGGTGATGTTTGCTTTAAGGACCGCGCCGCATGCGGCTACGGGGTTTTCGCCAGCTGAACTGGTGTACGGTCGCTCGCTTCGATCTCCGCTTCGCATGCTTCGAGAATCATGGGAAGGTAGGGGCGACGACCCAGTCGTGGTGGAGTACGTGCTTAAGCTCCTCGAACGCTTAAGAAGGGCACAGGAGTTGTCAGGTGAAGCAATGACAAAGGCCCAGCAAAGGGCCAAGGTTTATTATGATCGGACAGCCAGGGCCCGTCGTTTTGAGGTTGGCGATGAGGTCATGATATTGCGCACATCGCTAAACAACAAACTAGACGTGCAGTGGGAGGGCCCAGCGCGAATTGTTCAGAAACTGTCGGACGTTAACTACGTGGTAAGTCTGCCAGGAAAGCGGAAAGCACAGCAAGTTTACCACTGTAATCTGCTCAAACCTTATAGACAAAGGGAAGCAGTGGTGTGCATGATGGTAAACGTTCCTGAAGAGCTTCCGGTCGAGCTTCCGGGACTAGGCTCAATGACGAACAGGGAAGACACCGGTCAAGTCATTAGTGACCTTATCAGTAAAGCGCCGCTGTCGCCTGAGCAGAAAACCGAACTACACCAGCTATTACAAGAGTTTCAAGGTCTGTTCTCTGAGAGGCCTGGTAGGACTTCTGTACTTACTCATGATATAGAACTTACCTCCCCAGAGCCAGTACGATCCAAGGCGTATCGGGTGTCACCCCGCCAGAGCGATATTATGGAGGCTGAGGTAAAGAAAATGCTACAGCTCGGTGTTATTGAGGCAGGTGAGAGTGATTATACCTCCCCTTTGATTTTAGTTGAGGTACCGGGCAAGGAACCTCGTCCTTGCGTCGACTACCGCAGGCTTAATTCCATCACTAAGGATCAAATTTATCCGATCCCTAACATCGAGGAGCGCCTTGAGAAAGTTAGTAGCGCTCAGTTTATTTCCACCCTAGATCTTGTCAGGGGTTATTGGCAGGTTCCACTTACAGAAGAGGCTAGGAGGTATGCGGCGTTCATTTCACCAATGGGAACATTCCGTCCTAAAGTGTTGAGTTTTGGTTTGAAGAACGCGCCATACTGTTTTTCAAGCCTCATGGATAAAGTGTTGCGGGGACAGCAAGAATTCGCTTTACCGTATCTAGACGACGTAGCGATATTCTCCGCATCCTGGTCTGAGCATATGGCACACTTGCGGGCAGTGCTAACCCGCCTGCGCGAAGCGGGCTTGACAGTCAAGGCTCCTAAGTGCCAGTTAGCACAGGCCGAGGTTGTCTACCTCGGTCACGTGATTGGTCAGGGTCGTCGCCGCCCCTCTGAAATAAAAGTGGCCGCTGTGCGAGACTTTCCGCAACCGCGCACCAAGACCGATATTCGGTCGTTCTTGGGTGTCGCCGGCTACTATCAGAGGTACATCCCTAGGTACTCTGATATCGCGGCTCCCCTGACGGATGCTCTAAGAAAGACAGAGCCTCAAACAGTCGTCTGGGACGAGACAAAGGAAAGAGCTTTTAGCGCCCTAAAGAGTGCCCTAACAAGCCAGCCTGTGCTACGATCGCCAGACTATACAAAAGGGTTCATTGTTCAGTGCGATGCTAGTGAGCGAGGCATGGGCGTTGTACTGTGCCAACGGGAAAATGGAGAAGTAGAACACCCCGTCCTGTATGCTAGTCGTAAGCTGACCAGTCGTGAGCAGGCGTATAGCGCCACCGAGAAAGAGTGTGCATGTCTCGTGTGGGCCGTTCAGAAATTGTCATGCTATCTAGCCGGCTCAAGGTTTATCATTGAGACGGATCACTGCCCTCTCCAATGGCTGCAGACCATCTCTCCCAAAAATGGCCGCCTCCTGCGCTGGAGCCTCGCTTTACAACAATATTCCTTTGAGGTGCGTTACAAAAAGGGGAGTCTCAACGGTAACGCCGATGGCTTAAGTCGAAGCCCCTAACGTAGGAATCAGCCTCAAAATTGTTGGTTACTGATGTTTTTCTTCCTGAGGCAGGATTTTTTTTTAACATATTGCTTTTGTTTAGTGTTTCAAAGTGATGATATGCTTTCTAGTGCAATTTTCCAATTTGTGGACGCGTTCTGAGTGATGCTAGACTACTGTAAGGAATTAGGCAGTGGTATAAAAAGGGGAAAGAGCCTGGTAGGGCTTAGTGAGGGTTGTGCCGTGCTTGCTGACTGAGCGGTTGAGTTTCAGCGTAGTTCTAACGCTTGCCGGGAACGAGAACAAAAATGTGAACTCTCCCGAAGTCACTTTGCAGTGTCCCGTGCGAACCTGAACAAGAGAACGAGGCCTTCTCTGTGCGCTGCGCTCAAGAAACGTCGAGGGACGCCCGACTTCGGTTATGAGCATCATCGAGCGACATCCCTCCGGACAGCGGATGCAGTCCCCTGTCCATCGGGATCTCCTTCCCCCGGCGGGGCGGTCTGTTGCGTTTCGCCTGCGACACGTGGTTTTGCCGGCGCGACTGCGGCGGGGCGGCAGACATTTTGGCCCGATCGTCGTCGCCGCAACACTCATCGCCAGGTGTTTCCAGGCGCGACTGCGGCGATGCGACCGCCTAGGGATCATCCTCACATTCCAGTCATTGTGCCCGAAACAGGCGATGCCAAAGCAGGGATCTCATTCCAGTCATTGTGCCCGAAACAGGCGATGCCAAAGCAGGGATCTCATTCCAGTCATTGTGCCCGAAACAGGCGATGCCAAAGCAGGGACCATCCTCTCATTACAGTCATTGTGTCCGACCGGCAGCGCCACGACAGGGTGCTACGAGATCGTGCTCGACATGGTGCTACGGCATCGCTACGACAGTGTGCGTCACCATTAGCCCATTGTACATTCACGTGCTCGTCTTTTGAGGGGTTCCTTCTTGCCCTCAACTGCGAGAGTATAAAAACAGCTGCCCCCGGACGCCAAAAGGAGGGCTCCGATTTCTTCTGTTGAGAAAAGTGCTCTCCCGTTTCTCTACTTCGGTCAACCTGACCGCCAACTCTTTGCGATGTTAAAATAAACAAGTTGTTTCGTTGTTACCAGTCGACTCATGCTTTGCCGGGACCTTCGGATGCTTCCAGTTGTACCCCAGGCCGCCAGGCCAACGCTACCCTTGGGGCTTGCGACCCAGATACAACCACGGGCGTCAGCGCCGAGTTCCCAACAGATCGTACCAGCGGTCGGATCAAAACAGTACCAATGGGTGGCTCATCCGTGATCGGTAGCAAGACCATGTGTACAGGTTAGATTAATGGACATTGAAGCATCATATGCGCATGCAAGCAACCAAGTACCACGAGCACGCATGCCAAGTTGATCTGTGCGTTTGCATATGGGCAGAAAGCTCCAAACTGCTTGAATTTGCGTGCAAAAGCACTGAACATGTGTATCTAATACAATCAGCGCACCTTCCCAGGGCTAACTGACCCAACCATTGCGCATGCTTCCATGCTTTCCATACCAGGCCGACCTGGTCGAACTGAATATTTGAAACATTTAATTCTAGGCATTAAATTTGTGAATTGTATTATTCGAACATTCACTATTCGACTTCAAATCAAATATTCGAGTATTTGCACACCCCTACTTAAAAAGTCCCTCACCAGGCCCTGCCAGAAATTTGGTTATGATCTACGAGTTATAAACAGCCATCCAAGGAGTGTTCTACTGTGAGAATTTTTCATATTTAAAAGTTGATAAATTGTGGTGCCCGGAGGTGGGCTACCCTCCACACAACAGGTGCTCTCCTACTGCCTCGCACAGCCTTCGCAAGCAAGATTCCTTCCCTACGTTCTCCCATACCTGAGTCGAGGCCATATTACATTTACATCAGGAGCCCTGCCAACTTTTCAATCTGTTCCCTTGGTTAACTTGCAGTGCAGGTTCCTCGCATACGAAACACCAACCTTTCCCAAGTGAATGTTTACAGTAGCCGTGCCTTGTAAAACCACAGCGTATCCGATGCCCGACGGTCACATGTTTGCTCTTGCCCGAGCTGCGTAAGCTGACGCCACAAAGAACGTTAGCAAAATTTTTAAAAATAGTTACTTCAAGTTAATTTAGAGGACAAACTGCTTATCTGCTTGCATGAGCATGTGTGTGAGGGAACGACAAGATGACAAGGAATTCTGTCGCTATTTGCTATGGGACAAAGAAAAATGGAGAGGACTCGTAGACATTCGGTTTACAGGTTTTGTATTCCTCTGAACGTTAAACTGTGTAATGAAACAACCAGACAAATAACTACAGTAACATTGAATAATTTACCAAAGAAACTTGTGATGAGGGCAGTACACTTTGGGCAGTACGTTGACATAGAGGCAGTTATGCATGTTGCATTGACTCTTGGGCAGGAAGCGAGCCTCGCTCGAGAGACAGGGTGCACAGGCTTCCGTTTGAAATTTCAGCAGTTTTCCCAGCATACAGCGATGTGTTACCTCGCACACACAATCATCAGCACACGATCTACACACTGCACTTGCCTGACAATGCCCAAACTTGACGATGGGCCCTTTAGGTGTCACTTGCCTTATGCTTGCTATAACCTCTTACTGAAGTAAACTGCAAGCTTAATGAGAAAAACAAATGCAAAGAATATGGCAATGCAAAATCTGACATTCATATGCGACTGCAAAATGCCAAGTGGTGACATCTGCAATTGCAGAATGCCAAGTGGTGTGATCCCAACTATAGGCCATTAATTATGCATGGTACACATGTACAAAGGGGTCCACTGTTAAATGGTGACACTTGAGTGCAGAGTTTGTCCAGATTTTCCTCTCTCGCAACAGTACAATCGCCTGGATTTGCAACACACAACTTGTAGTCAATAGCTCCGACACCTTTCGGCACACCTGTGCAGTGCGCCGACATTGCTTCCACAGCCACTTGCAGCTAGGGCACCAGCAACGAGAGAGCCACACATTTGAGTGTTTCCTTTAACAGTGGACCGCACTGTACCTGACACAATCTAGCATGACAAGGAAAGGGCCAACAGGAGATGCTCACATTTCGCATGACCACAGCAGGAGATGTTTCACTGCTCTCACGTGTGCACTGGATGAAATTCTCTATTGTCATGGCAAAGGTTGTGTTCCTCTCTTGCACCAATCTAAAGGAAAAAATGGAATATTCAGCATGGCTTAGTGCAGTCATAATCATGGTAACATGTACATGACTGAGCAAAAAAGAAATCAGCTTCTTGGAAGGTGCACCTTAGATTGGAGATGCAAAGGTTCTTTTCTCTTTGTTTTTTATGGGGGGGGGACCATGCTTTGAAGATTGGCGAGTCGCCCTTTCTGCATTTCGTTCATAGCCTTTTATTTTGGTTTTATCTTTCCCAGCCTTCTTATCAGCTCTTGATGATAAAATTTGTACTCATGCGTGGGGCTGTGTACACTGTAAATGGCCTGACTACATTGTTTCGCACTTCAGAAAGCTCCACATTTCACATGAATGCTGAAAAATAAAGTGGCATCATGAGTAATGCAAAAGAACTTGCTAATGTAACACATTTCAGGCTGTCTTTAGGTACAGAAAGAGTGGAATATACAGTGTTGGACAAAAGAAAACATATTCCACATTTTTGCTCTTCAGAGCTAAACCAGTCAGAAACTTTGCGCTGCATCACCCCAGTTCACTAGCCTCAGACAATAGCTTCTTCAACACTCAGTGCCATGTTATTCGCATCACGTAGCCTACTTAATGTCCACAAAGCTCGCATATTTGATGAATAAATATCAAGGAAACCACATGTGTCAACCAGCATATAGCAAAAAACGCAAGCAAAAGAAATCGTTTGATGATAACCAGAGGGATTAGTCTAGCGACAAGTTTGTCGTGCTACTCCAGGTGTTGTAGATAATGAGAGATAAAAGAATGAGAAAAAATTAAAAACTCGTATGCACACATGAAAAACACAGCATACAAACGAAATTAACAAAGTCGTGTGTGGTGCAGTCAACAGCGGTAATGAACAGTATGTTATGCATAATTTTGCTCCTGCTAACAAAACTAAGCATTCTGTAGGACAACATTAAAGAAGAACACAAAACTGACACCTTTTTAAACATAGCTCTGAAACTTTTTTCACAAAGAACAAAACTTCATTTGTTTGTTCACTACTACAACTTCCTCGAAGCTGAGCATGACTGCTGGAAAATTTCTCAACAGCATGTTTTACACTGCACCAAGCTATATTTATTTTACCTAAATATAGGTGTCTTATCATAACAACCGCTTTGTTCACTTACACGAAACTCCAAAAATTTAATAGAGGTTCATGTTCAATAGCTAAGGCAAGCAGAGTTGCCACTGAGGACTTCGTCATCGAGTATGATCAATGCAGAATAACTTTTGTTCAATGAAGGTCTTTACACAATTAGGTGCTTTGCTAAACTCCTACATGCAATTAGAATGCTTCGTATACTTATGCAGCCTGCTCAAACTGAGTAAATGGCTAGAGTCAACTTACTTGAATATATAACTCTTCACATCGGCGCCCACTGTCGAGTCCCTCTTGTACAGCCCTCCCAATTTCCTCGAAGCTACAAGACAAGGGACAAGATTACAAACACGATGGAGAGCCATGTGTTATACAAGTGTAGTGCTTCAAATACTGACCTAGAAGCATATCCAGGTGTTCCTGAAAACCACTCGACCGCTTGTGCTCCAATGCCAGGGTTGGACATTCAGAAAGGAGCAAGTCCTCCCCACTGACTGCCGACGCTGTATCAAAGGAGTCGGTGGATATCTTTGACTCTTCAGCCTAGAATAACAGTGGCAAAACTTTGCAATCAGGCTCAGGGCATGTCATTTCTATGGAGGAACACTGATTTACCCTTAATCTCTTACCTTCAATGACCAGTAGAGAAAAAAAGAGAAAGCAAGAACCAGTGAAGGTTATGCTCAAGTTTCTACCATTTTCTCTTATGAAGCATACATGAAGAGGACAAATAAATTCAGCAGGGTGTGCAAATAGTGATTTTTGAGACAGAATAGAATATGGATCGGATAGTGCCAGAATCAAATCGAATTGAATCAAATAGCAAACAGTTTTCGAACAATGAATGGCCACTACCACAAGTAATATAAAACAATGTTCACATCCCAGTTTTCTTAAAGTTAGCAAGTTTCTGTTATTAGATAGTATGTTGTGAAGCATTGTTCAATAAGAGTACAAATGGAGAATTAGGAGCCAACAAGTACATCCTTCGCATGCATAGGGCTCTTCAGAGAGTGAATTATCACTATACAGCCTGTAAAGTATGGCTACCTAATTGATGTAGCCAACTACACTATGAAAGTTCTCATGTTTTATGCCTATACTGTGCCCGCGGGGGCAAAAATTTACTGCGCTTTTGCTCTAGTTTCATGCTTATTTGGCCACAGTTGACATTTTGAAGTATTTGAAAAGTATTAAAAGAATATTTGCACTGACGAATAGCGACTATTCGATTTGAAGACCAAATCGAACAGGACATTATTCTATTCATTATTTGAAAGTTTTGAATATTCGCACACCCCAAAAATTCAGAGCAAGAAACACTTTATTTCCCAAAACCGATAATAAATATAGTAAACAAACTGCATTCTTCATAGCTGAGGCCATATGGAATTTCTTTAATAGCCATTGTACCATCCAGGTCATGAAGGTTTGTTCCAACATTCAGCAGTCACCCCCTCTTGAAAAGCTTCAGTTTTAGGATCACCTTTTCCCCTAACACTTATTAAATTTTGCATGTGAAGGCATTCGGTACAGCTGAAACTGGAGGGGGAAAAAATATAAGAGAAATACTTTTTCAGTATACTGTATAAAAAAGGCTGAGCTGTGCAGCTAGAATTGATTGATTGAATAAAT
Source organism: Dermacentor variabilis (assembly GCF_050947875.1). NCBI lineage: Eukaryota > Metazoa > Arthropoda > Arachnida > Ixodida > Ixodidae > Dermacentor > Dermacentor variabilis. The sequence continues at coordinate 153,693,269 of NC_134574.1, forward strand.
GTTTTATTTGATGGGTATCACTTTGGCTAATACAAAATATGGAAAGAGAGAAAGTCTGCCGGGAGTGGAAGGCACATGTGAAGAGCAGGATTTACGACTACCTGCCGTGGTTGCTCAGTGACTATGGTGTTTGGCTGCTGAGCATGGAGGTCGCGGGATCGAATCCCGGCCACGGCGGCCGCATTTAGATGGGGGCGAAATGCGAGAACACCTGTGTACTTAGATTTAGGTGCATGTTAAGGAACCCCAGGTGGTCGAAATTTCCGAAGTCCTCTACTACGGCATGCCTCATAATCAGAAAGTGATTTTGGCATGTAAAACCCCATAATTTAATTTTTTAAAGGATTTACGACCAGTGAAAAAGCCCAGATTTCCTAGCAAAAGCCAGAAAAGGCTCCTGGACGGCACATAAAATTCTTCCTTCTAAGCTAACTCGGAATTTTTTAATGCACTTGGCCAGACATGGGCCATTTCTTTAAGGATTCAACAAATAAAAACAGCCCAGCAGAAATACACAAGAAACAGTATAGTTAATGTCTGCTAATTTTTTTTCCCCTCTGAACCAGATAAGGCCTGGGACTTGGGCAAACAATGGCATGCAAGAACCAGATGATTGCACATCTCACAGTGGCTACACATTCTTGCAACAAGGAAAAAGTTGGGCCGTGAATCCTTCACACAGTGCCCACACAGACCTGTACAACTAACACTCATTAACTAGTTAACAAATTACATTTTTCATTATTCAAGCTTTAAGGAGATTTAAGCTTGTCAGGACATTGCAGCCCAATGTGCCATTTATGTTACACTGATTTTGATACCTTAAGATTCTGACATAATCATAGAAAAGTTAACACCTAGCCTATAGCACACATTCCAGCATATGAGTGCGCTTTGCAAATGTGAACAGTACTGCGAACACATTATTATTTAAATAATTAACTAATTAATTAGATACTACACTAAAGTTCTTAAAAAGTTCTTACTCAAATAAGGTTTCATTCTTATTTTGTACAAATGGCCAGAAATAAATGTGAACAAGCTCTAATTAGCCTTGATATGGAACTGTGTTTGAGTCTTACTGGGTTAAGAGATGGAAGCTTGAATTTCTAACCACAAGACATTGCCAGCTGCCATTAGACTGGTTAAAACCAGTCGACTGCTACTGATGGGCAGAAAACAGTGAAGCAAGGGTTTCATTAAGAGAGCAATCGTAGTTAAGCCTACCAACATAGCCAAAAAGACACAAAGGAGAGGGGTAGGGAAGAAACAGGCAACACCACAGATGAATCACAAGAGCACGGCACACAATGTGAAAGATCATGAGATTGATCCCTCTCGTTGGCATGTCTTCTTTTAAACTAAATAACATCTCAAACATACGAAACTAATTTATCACTGCCTATAAACCCCTGCATTTCTCCCATAACATTGCTGTGATCGCATGTTATGGGGTGACAGATCTGTAGCTGCAGCTCCTAGAGGACAAATATTTATTTTGTACCTGTAAAATAAAGGCCCTTTTCTCACACATTGTATGAGCTGGAAGAGCTGAATGTTGTTGGCATTCCTTGTGTGGCTAACTGCCTCATCTTCTAAGAAGCCTTAGATATAAGCAAGATCTTGTAATATGTTTCAGCATAATGTGTCCAGGCATATTAAAAAATATAGGCAAAAGTGACTAACATTGAAAATGTCTGCGTTTTGTGCACTACAAAAATCTGGTAGCTTATGCCAGATCTCTGACCTTGCTTTCCGGGGCATCCGGAGAAGACTCCACCAATCGTAGAAGCCTTTCCCATCGCAGACTGTCCCAAGGTTCACAGAACTCTGTTAATGCATCGTCCTCACCATGGTTGTGCTTGCTGCTGCCATCAGTAGCCACACTTTCAGCTACCGACACTGCATCAAGGTTGTCATAACGGGATGCTCTCAGCACGTTGCCTTCAGTCAGCGTAGGGGCTGGAGGCACTCTCAAGTCCGGCATGGAGATGCCAATGATCTCTTCTACTGTAGACACGTTTTCCTCAAGCCCGCCAACTTCGGAGTCGTCTACGTCCTCGGTGGGAAACTTCAAGTCTCCAGCAGTACTGTCGTTATCCTCATCACTTGATACAAGCCATTTCCAAGAGGGGTCTACCGACCACGACCGACCACAACGACTTGGAGGTCCATCACCTGAATTACCATGCAAAGCGGGTGCAGACACTGCCAACAAGTGGTCCGAAGTGCACGAGTTCGTATCGTCAAATGTGGTAGTCAGGTCAGAAGAGCGCTGTGTACTGCTTCGCAAAGAGTGAACATTAGGTTCCGAATGCCGCATCAGGGGTCGTTCTCGGTGTGCTGATGCAGATGGCGACACCTCATCAATCTGCAGTGGTTCAACTGCAGATGACACCACGAGGAACAGAGAGTCCACCGGTTCACTATAGAAAGGGCTGGAAAACTGTCCTGGCTGGGCTTTATTCTTAACCATGCCAGGCATAGAACGAGACAAGCTCCGCATCTGTCCAGCAACATCGAGTCCCTCGGGCAAGGAGCCACCGTGTACTTCTGTCTGTGTAGACTGGCACACGAGACTTTCTGGCTTAAAGGTGGAGAGCACAGGAGCAGGACTGTCACTCCCACGCCCATTGGCTGTGCCCCAAATGTCCTCATAGTCGCTAATTTTGTCAGCAAGACTGCTGGAGTAGTAAGTTTCAGGTGAAGACTCTGGGAGTTTCCGCCGCCTGCGCGGTGATGGCTTCATGAGGCACCGAGGTTTTTCCTCCTCCGCTGGAGGAGACGGCTTGTTCTTATTGGATGGAGACTTAACAGGTGCAGCTTTGCTAGGTACAGCTTTGCTAGGTGCAGCTTTGCTAGGTGCAGCCTTGCTGGGTGCAACTTTGCTGGGTGCAGCTTTGCTAGGTGCATTTTGAGTCGAGTCCACACCCACATAGAATGCTGACCTGCCAGCCACTTCGGACACAAAGCCAGCCTCACTTTCTGCAGGTGGGGAAGGGGTGTCAGGAACTTGAGCTGCCAATTCACCAATGTCAGCTGTCGAACTCTGAAGCGCAAGAAAGTTTGGCCTGACTGCAGCCACTGGAGAGGTGACCACTGGGTTGACAGGCAAGGTCTTTTTAAAGCTTGACACATGGACATTGGCATTATGGTCTGGGTTGGGAGATGCTTGAGAAGAGGCACACGACACGCTGGACCCCACACTTGACGGTGCAGACTTGAGCAAGCTGGACACCCACAGCTCTGAAAACACACATGCGAGGACAATCACCACATGCATCAAGAACACTTGGAAAGCATGTCAATAAACAGCAGTGTCCCAATTAAAAGTGACTGCGTAATATTTTGCACATGTAGTATCACCTGAGGATTACTGCAATTTACTGTGACATTAAATAGTTGGGTACATTATGGTTGGCTGAAATAAATATGTGTGCAGGCCCTTAGAAGCACTGATGTGATGCAGGTGTGATGTTTTTTTCCTTACGTTTGCCAAAAATTGGCGGCTGTAGTACAATGACTTCGAACACTCACAAAAAGTATTTCGTAACTGTCATGGTACTTCCAAAATACCTACAAAACATCGCAGAAAAGAAACAAATTTCAGCTTGAAGCACCGATTTTTGAAACCAAGCAAAAGGCCAAATTACCAAATGTTTTGTTTGCACTCGGAAAGAGCTGCTTTTCAAAATCTGCTATGAAAACCAGTGGTACTTAAATACTGATACAGTGGAGCCTCGTTAACTTATACCCTACTGCACCCATTGGGAATCTTTAGCCAGCTAACGATGGTTTCGAGCGCCATTTTCGAGACATTCCATGGCACTCACAAGTACACTGCGCCATCTATCTTACAGTAGAGCCATTACAGTTTCATTTTCTATGCAGTTCACTTCCTTTCCACCTGGCGGCGATTTCTGAACAGGCTGAGAAGACTCGGCAGTTTGAAAGAGGTGGCAATTTACTGGTCGCCATGAACCCCATCACAGCACGTCTGCAGCACCATGAACGCAACGCTATTAAAAAGAAAAAAAGAAAAGAAGAAAGAAACGACAGCACATGTTGCTAGATGAAAGACGTACAACATCACAAACTCGCCGTTATATACACTGTTTTCAGACAGCGTGTATTAATGTGCACTCTGTTTTATATATGATACAACAGCGTCAAATCACTCATTGACCGAAAAAGGTGGTGGCCAGCATCTGTATAATTTCCCCCTGGCTGCGATGCCACATCACAAGCGCACCTCGATGGAGCTCCCATTGCCTGCAATGCAACAGACCGAGCATGCCTCAATGGAGGAGAGTGAGCAAAACGGAACACCAGCGTGCTAGGTGTTGCGTGAGGAGAGAGGGCATTGACACCACATCACCCTTGCTCTTGGAAGCCTGTGTTATCTGCGTGTTCCTTGTCCACGCAAGCTCTCGCCTGCTTTCTAACTGCACTTCACTAAGGCGAAATCAAAACGGCCCAAGCGTCTGAACGCACTCGCCTGCCCGCAAGAAGTTCAAAACTTGAAGGGCCACTCAGCGACGTTCAATAGGACCTTAATGCTTCCACATCCACAACTCGTAAAAAGTCTTTAGTTGTCCTCGGATATTTATCAATTGGAGCAGCAAGCAACCACATTTATTTAAATAAGTCAACGATTGAACACAAAAAAAGTTCACAGCCTCGCTCCCACACTGAAACTCTTTCACTTGCAACTTGCAATTTCACTTGAAACCAAAAGCTGATTTCTGACATTAATTGCACAAACAGCAAGGAAATGATAAATCAGGTGGTGTGAGCAACCAATTTACCCAATAGAACTGAAAATGGTTGGCGACAGTGAAGTATGCATCGACAAAACCAAGTCTGCTGAAATGTGTGACTGCGCACAGGTACCTTGGCCCAGGAGTGACAAGGCAGACAGCTCCTGCCGTGTAGTTGCCTCGAGCAAAACCACTGGGAGGCATAGTTGTACAGGTAATTCATCACTGCAGAAAGAAAAAGAAAAATGACATTTTGTTGACTTTTTTTTTAGAGCAATAAGACTGTGGACATTGAAATCACATAAAAAGCAAGGCCCCTTTTTGTGTCATGATGTGAACGTGCGATGAACATTCTAGTTTTATAATGTAATGAACTGTTAATTTGTTGGTGGCTCACAGTAATGCTTGCTGTGGAAGCGGGAGTTTATGCCAAGCTGCATGCTGAAATCAAGAAAGTTGCGCTTTTCCCCTTTCTCATCATGAAAATTGGGCATGTGTTAAAGCCAAAGGCAAATTAGCATCCTGTAAATGTGGTATCAACAAGCTTTTTAGTACACCGAGACTCAATTTATGGTGCAAGAACTTGTTTAAATTGCTGGGAGGTTATACACAATACAAACACCTACCAGCATTGGCAGTAGTGGCAGACGAGCACAGGTATTGAGGCAAAATGGTTCTCGGACCCTTCGAGGCAGTGCTTGGCCTCGGCCGTGGCTTCAATGAGGTAGTGCTCGATGTATGGCCCCGCATCAACAGGAAGTCGTACGGACAGAGCCAGAGTGCCTTTCTTGCTGGACTGGCGCACTATGAAGTTCTGGTAAGAAATCAATGTTTATTGGCTACAGGCCTCACAAGCAGCACACACTTTGCATACGAGACAGCAGTGCCAATACCATAACGTGCGGGCACTACAACATAAAAGGGAATCTACATGTATTATGTGGACAAGGTTTATCTGAGAACTTAAGGACTTATCTTCTGCCCTACCGGGCCCCATGGGCATAGTTGGCCTGCTAACGACGGTTTCAAATGCTAAGCACATTGCAAGTATTTCCAGTGAAAAAACACAGGCACATAATGCAGTACCAATATACAAACAACGCTTTGCATTTAATGCAGAACCAACTAGCCCAACTCTCAGCTTTAAATTTCAAGCACTGTTTTCGAGACCTTCCGCGCCGCTCATGGACACACTGCGCCAGCAGACGTATACTTGCAGAAGTAAACGTTTGTTTTTTATAAAGTTTATTACGGTATATCTCCGCTTGGAAGTGATTTTTAAACGGGTTACGAAGTCACACGCATGCTTGTCAGAGTAAAAAGTGAGAACGATCGCCTCTGGAAATGGCATGTGTGCTCCGAAACATTGCAGTTCTTGCAATTCTGCTGCGTCTGTCGTCGATTTTATCAAGGGCCCAAGCAACAGTGAGTTAGAGCACGCTGCCTTTTCATCTGATTCTGAGAGCAACAACGATGAACATCAGCCTGTAGCTTGAGGATGCACCGCTAATTCAAGCTTCTCCACCAACTGATGCCATTCATCGCTAGCCAGCTAACAAGCTGACATACTGACACCTGGTTATCTGTTGACAACTACAGAAAATGTTACTGCAGTAAAATGCAGCAGCAAACAAACGTTTACTGCAAGACTTGCAACATTTCCCTATGTTTCACATCGAGGGACTGCTTTGCTGCATGGCACAGCCAACTGAAAGTCTTCAGTTAAATTTTATTGCGATAGCAATTATATGGACACTTCCATATGAAGGTTAAGGGCAAAGAAATCGTCGCTGCAAGCCATATGCTGTATGTGCGCGTGAAAGCGTGCGAGGGTGAGACGGCAATCGTGGCTAAATCTTGCGCATGCAACGGACGATGGCGGGGACAAAGTGCACTGCCTATGGGAAGGGGGAGGGGGGCACAGAGGGGGGATGCGTTATACTCCCACTGTAGCTTGAAAGCCATCTGCGACAAGTATGGACTCTGCTCTGTGCTGTGTATTTGCGGCGTAGTTCGCGTTGAGGCAAGCGGCAACACGAACGTCAATTCACCTACTGCTTCTGCTGCCGCGTTTCCTCACTGCGGCATTTTGACAGAAATTTCTGCGGTCATCGAGTGGGATGTGTTCATGCTGGCTTGTGCGTGTGTGGCACCATGCTTATTAATTTAGTTAGTATGACTATGTTTACAAGTTTATACGGCAGATAAAACTACTATTCTTACTTCGTATAGCTGTCCACTAATTTGCTATTGCACTCGATGCTTCGCCTTTCGGGCAAAACTGCGAGTTTTTGAAGGGCAAGTAGTTTTTAAGAAAAAAATCTTGGTTTATTCACAGATAGTGGCGAATAAATAGTGAAACATTTCGTATATTTAAAAATTTTCTTCGATTTTTTTTAATGTACAAGCATATTTTACAAGTTTTGTTCAATTTTATAGCACAATCTTGAGTTAGGCAATTTATATATATATTTTTTTGTGTGTGTGACATAAATCTTGTTGGTAAAGACTGTATGCCTGAAAAGCGGATACATTCTGCTTTGCTTTTATGTATTGCGTAAAATTTTGAGTACAATAGTTTTCTCAGATGAAAATTAAGTCTGACCTAGAAAAAAACGGCCATTTACCGCACGGTACAAAATAGTTAAAAATAATAATACAACAAAGTAACGATATTTCAAACAAAATTACATATATTTGCTCAGAATATATTACGTACGCTGTTTCTTTCATTGCAGTTTCTGAACAATTTTTAGTAAACTACCTTAAAAAAGGTTTTATTCCGAGGTTCAGAGTATCAAAACTGCACAGAGCGGTTATGTGGAACCCTGTTGCGCAATGCTTTGGATCAATTGTGACCACCCGAGAGTTCTTTAATGCGCACCAAAAGTATGGTACACTATCATTTCTGCAGTCCACCCCCCAGTAAACCACCTTAGGCCTAAAAAATTCACTAAATTTGGCTTCAAAATGGATGCACGCCCAGATCACACAGTAGTTGTCGCTTTTATCCACTACTTACACATCAGCAGCCTTTGGCAAGTTCTCAGTCTATTTTGATTGCTTGTTATATGATGAAAAATACAGGATGTTTTCTTTTAGAGGTAACAAGAATTTTTAAAAAATGCCTGTCGCATGTGGCACAATTACGCTCCCTGAGCTAGATTAGTCTAAAAGGAGGGCATTATTTGCACAAAAAATTAAAATGCATAATTGACTAATTACCAAAATTTCACAAATGAGGTTTACAACCAATTGATTCACAGCACATGTTGCAATTCTCAAATTGTAGCCAATGACTCCGCAAGGCAAATCCAATACAAATTTTGAGAATGACACTAGTTTCAAGATATCTGCGTGTGATGAAATTCATTTGCAAGATTTCAGATTGCATTGCAGTTATATTTGTGCTTCAACGCAAATAAAGCAGGCATTTTGTTAAAAAGGTAAGAGAAACCAGCCTGCATTTTTACTGCAAGTTCGACGGTGCTTATCTCAAAACTGGTGCTAGATGAAAAATTCTTTTTCCATATGGATGCCTTCATTTTGTAAACTGCAATGTGTGCTTTAAAGTAGTCGTCGTCGTCGTCGTCATCATCATCCGCAGCAGCAGCAGCCTATTTTAAGTCCACTGCAGGACAAAGGCCTCCTTCTGCGATCTTCAATTACCCCTGTCCTGCACCAACCGATTCCAACTAGCACCAGCTAATTTCCTAGTTTCGTCGCTCCACCCAGTCTTCAGCCATCCTCGACTGCGCTTCTCTTCTCTTGGCACCCATTCGCTAACCCTAACGGTCCAATGGTTATATAACCTACGCATTACATGACCTGCCCAGCTCCATTTTTTTCTCTTAATGTCCATTAGGGTATTGGCTATACCCATTTGCTTTCTGATCCAAACCACTCTCTTTCTGTCTCTTAACGTTATGCCTAGCATTCTTCGTTCCATCGCTCTTTGCACGGTCCTTAAGTTCTCAAGTTTCTTTGTCAGCCTCCAAGTTTCTGCTCTATATGTCAGCACCAGTAAAATGCACTGATTGTACACCTTCCTTTTCAATGATAATGGTAAGCTTCCAGTCAGGAGCTGACAATGTCTGCCGTATGCGATCCAACCCATTTTTATTCTTCTATGAATTTCCTTCTCGTGATCAGGGTTCCCTGCGATTAATTGACCTAGGTAAACGTACTCCTTCATAGACTCTACAGGCTGACTGGCGATCCTGAACTCTTGTTCCCTTGCCCAGCTATTCATCGTTATCTTTGTTGTCTGCATATTAATCATCAACCCCACTTTTACATTCTCTCCGTTAAGGTCCTCAATCATTTATTGTAACTCGTCTCCACTGTTGCTGAACAGGACAATGTCACCTGCAAATCGAAGGTTGCCGAGATATTCGCCGTTGATCCTTACTCCTATTCCTTCCCAGTTTAATAGCTTGAATACTTAGTTGAAAAGTTGAATAATAAGACTGTTAATTTGTAAATTACGCATTTTTATTTCTTGTACAAGTTATGCTCACCTTTTTGAGTGTTAATTTGCCAATTATGCGTTTTTATTTCTGGTGCAACCACTTCACATAGTCCAGTTCAATGAATGGATATGCGCTATATATGAGATGTTAAAAAATTCCGTTAGCTTTAAAATAGGGCATGTGGTACGCTGTGCATCAGATGGTATTGCCCCGCGCATAATGCATAACTACCAGCTTGCGAATATTGAAATTCGTAAACGTCCCACAAAACGACGCCGGTAAAGTGCATGCGTAAGGGGGGGAGGGCTAGCACACATTTCCTTTATAAATTTGCCTTGAGCACAGAACCTTCGAGGGATACATACACACTTTATTAATGATGATTTACCTTTAGATGCAGCACACAAGCAACAGCTAACTTGGGTCAGCAGAAACTGACAAGAAACTAATTCTTTTTAAACACAGTAACTTATTCAGTGATATTTCTGTTGCTGATTTTGCCTGTTTTAGGAACTCTTAATTACTGGCTCGAAGCAGGTACCCCTCTGGCGGCCTTTAACCATTATAAGACAACTTCAAGGGTATGGTCATCGCCGGAAACTTTTTCACGAGCAGAATTTTTCGTAAGGTTTGGTGCAACCTTCCTAAAGTTGTAGAACGAGCCCAAATTTGTAAACATTAAGCAAACGTTTGGAGATCTGGTACGATACTGACAGCACCACGCTGGCCACTTACCCCGACTTCCTTGCCTTGCAAGTAGTGCACAGCACCGGTACGCCCCACATCTGGCAGAAACCAGATACTGCTGGTGCGAATGAGACGCTCCAGGAGGGTCATGGAACAGTGCGGGTCATCCGCACTGCTGGCTGAAGAACCCTGAAGAATTTTTTTTTTTTCCAGATTTCTTTAGGCATAGGTCATAGCACTGGCACAAATGCTACTCAGATCAACAGATGGCTGAAAATCTGTCAGGAGAATTTCCTTGCCGGAATCGCTCGCTAAACTGCTAGCCATTTGCTTACGAAGTGAATTGAATCAGTTAAAAATGTGTTAAGCATCGTTATATAGAATCCACATCATTTTTATTTATTAGTTGGAGAAAGCCCTGTGTTATATTCTGAACTAAGGCAACAAAATATTTTCCCCGTTCTTTAACAGCTTAACGTACAGCGAGCTAAACCACTCAATGGCCTAGCTGTGCAGAAGTGTGCCGACTGATGCATTGTAGCGTGGTTCAATCCGTTAGTCCTGCAGGTTTCTTTAGGCTGAGATATTTCAACCACTGGCAAGCATAGAATCGCATTTAATGATCACGCTTCACGTGATTTTTACGACGCCATTTGGGTTTGAACATTTACAATGACTTTTGTAGGACAGCCTGCGGCCAATTCTTCCGTGTGATACAAAACTAGAACGAAACACTTTTCCCCAAACTACAAAACTTGCCCTTTGAAAAAGTGTGCTGCTACATGTGATTCACCGCACTTTTACGAATGCACAGGTCAGAAATGCTTCTCTACAAGCTCTAATTTTTTTATTATGAAGTGTGGAAATGCGAGCTAACATGATGAACAATGGCAGACGTGCAGTCACTATGCGTGCTTGGCTATTCACGACTTTCGTGCAATGAATATTACATGGTGGATGCACTACAAAACGCCCCAGCAGAGTTTCCAAAATTTCAGCATATGTTGTGTAGCATGGGAAACTTGCAAAGGCATTGGATTTTGCTGCCAGGGTCATGGCAGAAAGAAAAGTGTGGATTAGTGTGGATTAGCCAGATAAAAGTGATGCAAAGCGTTATTCCACTGCTTCGCAAATGCCTATGCCTGGCAACGTTGGGCGCGAGAATTGTGCAATTAATCTACAGATGACAGTTGCAGCAAGCCCACTCTCACAGAATTTTCACAATTACATCTCGCAAGGCATGATTATTGTTCTCTGCCTTCTGTCTAACGCTACGAAAACATGGTGGCAGAACCTAATTTCTACGTGACTGTAGCGTCTGTTTATTGTTGTTGCACAGTTTTCTAGAATGTGCAAATGGTGCTAAATAAAACATTCAAAATTTATTCCTTGAAACTTGAATGCGAGACTTACAAGTAGACACAAAATCTGCTGGCCTTTTTTCTTTCTTTTTTTTTCAGGGTGATAAGTACAACAATTTTATGCGAACAGTAACACTGATGACCCTACTACTTTGCACCACATCTGCCATATAGGTTAGCTGGGATATGCAACAATCAGAGGTCAGTTTCTTGGCAAATGTTGCATTATTATGGTTGTTATCTGGCATTGCTCCATTTGCTGAAGCTCACCTGGAGAGCAGTCAGAATCACGACAGTCCTCGCATACACATTAAACAGCTCTGTCAGTTGCAATCTACTGTGTTTCTTACAGCAACATTTGTTTTTAGTTTGTTTGTTTGTTTTCACCAAAGCAAGTTCATATACCATTGGCAACTGAGATATGACAGAACAGCAAATTGGGAAACAAAATATTCATGAAATTATGCAACAATCGGCCTTTAGGGATATTCCTTAATAAATCAAATAAAGATAAATAAATATTAACAAGCTTGCAGACATTTGCCAAGCACACACATTGGGTGTTGTTAAGCAAGAGAGCTGACTAGCTTATAACCTTCTTTGAGCCTGTGCTGTCAGTAGAATGCCAAACTTTGCTATTAGTGCCCAGTTTCAAGCTGAACGTGTGCAAAAGTCAAGAATACTGAAGCCGTGACACTTGCTTAATGTTGCCACTTTGCGTTTTAGACACCAAGAGGTCTTTCTTGGTGCCAGTGACCAGCATGCTGTTTGGTTCCACAGGTGAATCTCAATATAATCAACACAAATATGATGAATAATCAGATACAATGAAGTACCTAAATCTAAAATGTATCTCGCCAGTATTAGGATGCAATGAATATGTGCTTATAGTGAGCATCGGGTATAACGAAGGTATTTTCACATCAGATGTGACTTCCGTTATAACAAGGTTCTGCTTTGCCATTTCAGTTCTCAGCTGACGTGAATCCGCAAAAGCACAACATGCAGACCAGTCATACGAAATATTAGTAGGAGGGTGCCTTGTCACAAGACCAGCCAGACCTGTGGGGCATTCAAGGTGAGATGATTCCCAAGTGACATGCTGTCATGCTTTGCTGAGGCAAGGGAGAGCGCGTGTGGGGAAGAAGGAGTGAGCCCAATACCTGAGGGAGAGGAGGAGGCTTGGAGAAGGAGGAGAGAGGAGCAGCACAGTGAGAGGCATACGTGCTGCCAGTCCGCACCACGGGGGCACGCGGTGGGATAGGCGGCGGAGGCGTCTCCCTACCCTCCGTTCCTGTGGGCTCCCGGGCGGCTCTTCGTACAGGGGGACCACAGCCTCCGGAGACTCTACACACAATGGGTGAGGGGCAAACAATGTACTTGGCTGAACTTGCAGCTCTGCGCATCACTTGGCTGTGATTGCACAAATGCCCCCCCCCCCCCTTTTTTTTTGGCAAGAGTACTGCAACAATATGCTGCACTACGCCAAGTGCTATGATGTTATTCCTCTCCTCTCGAAAAGGTCTGTGGTCTGCTTGGAAGATGGTCACTGCCTATGGCAGTAGAGTCATTGTACCCAACGTGGTGAACAGTGCGGACATCAGGACAAGTGGTATGAGCAGGACAGATGCACTATCAACTGATCTTTATATGGAGTTGTGCAGTGTTTAATCCTTGCAGAATAGATTAAGAATTTTCAGTTCTTCAGTGAGTTTTGTCAAGTCTACACAATGTGGACTCCATGTGAAAACTCACTACAGAAACACCAAATATTATAACATCAACTAATTCATGTACAGCAGGCTTGAAAAACACCTATACAGCCACTTGACAATGCCTAGTGCAAGACATTGTGAAAAAAAAAATGAAAGAAATGAACCCGCCTACATACAATGACATATTGACACCCAACTACTTTCCCACTAGTCTTACCGAAACATTTTGCCCATTTTACTAAACTTGCAGCACTATTCCAGTTAGAAGAACTTTCAAAATGTGTGCAACACATTTTAGTTACAGTTGCTTTCATTAATGTTTTGCTGTTGATGCACTATCTTGGTGTGCACAACTTTGCACAAAGTGCCTGAAAGGGTTAAGGCAGATGACACAAAGCAACAATGCTACCATAAAATAAAGAAAGAAAAAGAAAGGGAGGTTTTCTTGACGACTGACCAAGCATCTTATAGGCAACAGTGTGCTTTTGTGTTGTCTGCCTTACATACTATATGACTCCGAATGAAAGTCTATTGATAACGCATCTGTTATGTTGGCAACCCTTATAAATAGCCCAGCTTAGAACCCTCGTGCCATTACACCTCCATGAAATTGCAGCATGAAGAATTTCTATAAAATTGGTAGACTTTGCAAACTCCGCACTATGCTCAGACAACAGTGCAATACACTGCCAAGCAGAAATTCAGCTCACTCAGATGGACACACTGGACAAAAAGACAATCCAACAAGACCTGTACATCCTGCACAGAACCTACACCATTCTCCTACTATGCACATGGTTTCTGATTTTGTTCCTTACCATCAAAAGCTGCATGCCAAAAGAACCAGAATGCCAAAATGACATGTTCTGTTAATTCAGTCATTTCTGGTGCACTCAAATATGCACAATGCAAAATAATGAATGACAGCATTAAAACCAAAAAGGAGACAAAGTTTTGCTTTATGCACTCTTCTACAGAAGATTGTTGGTTGGTGATGCTATGAAAATTTGTGTGCTGTCACGAACACTGACACTTTACCTAGGTAGCTAAAAAATTTGACGCCTTCAAGTTATTGAAAACTTGCACGAAGGTACTCGGAGCATTTTCATCTTCTTCGAGTGTGAAGTGCATCCTTCACAAATTAACTGGCCTCACCCAACCACCAGCATGCAGGAGTGCACCAAGGTTTTCCTCAATTATTGTTTCTATGATATAACCCTTGCAAGATTCCATACTATCAGTGACACTGGCAAAGCTCTATTCATGTTTGCAGAAACACGATTTGCTCCTCGTGCAGCCAGAACATTGCCTCCTCCAAATCTGCTGACCTGGGCCTTTCGCTGGGCCGAACAACAGGTGCCAGTAGCGGCTGCGTAAGTTAAGCTAGACCAAAGGCATTTTTTGCATTGAGTCTATAGGCAACCAACCAAAGGTTCACACACTGCTCCTCCAATCCAAAAATAGCCTATCTGTATTCATCTTAACAGAAGTCTACTGTACTTCTATATGAATAATTGTGGTAGTGATGGTGATGCTGCTGCTACAGAATGGGTTACCGTGGCACACTTGGTCACTAATTGCTCTGTCTGAGCATCTCTTTCCATGCCCAATATGTCACCGTTAGTGAATCGATCCCGTCTTACAGAAATACGAGCAGAATGGGTGACACTTTCTTGCACACTATTGGCAGTCCTTGGCACCCTTAAAAGGAAACGTACACCCGTGCTCGAGTAGTTCCTTTTGTACAGAAGCCTGTCATGTACACAGTAGCTGCTTTTTGTAGTACAACTGACGGTAGTAGAGAGTGGCTCCAAATTTATGTCTGTCTATTGTTCAGCCGTGTTTGTCATCTCATGTGCCGTGTATGCATCAGCAACGCCGGGCATGCGACATGACATCTCTTCTTAGCAAAGCAGCTCCTCGCGAACAATCTGCCGTACAGTTGATAGAAGGTCAATGCACGAGCTCACATCCACACTCGCCACTGTTGCGATGCTAGCCATGTGGCCAAACTTCAGTTATCCAACTCATCTTCAGCATCTTATAGCTTCTGCAGTGATGAATGACATCAGACATGGAGTTCTAGCTTTCTCTGCCAATCAAAAAATAGTAAATGTATTCAGCTATTTCTTTGAACAAACGGTTAACTTTATACTCATTGGACATTTGAGGGTTGACTATATCACACAATTTAAGCACTTCTACAACATACATAGTACAGGTCTCGCCGGGAACCTTGGCCCCTTGCGAAAGTGTCTGTACGGTGTATTTTATTTTTTTGCACTGGTCTCCAAAACATGCTTTGAGCTCCTGGACAAAAAGCTCCTATGAGGTGACCATGTCTTCATGGTTCTAGTACCGGACAAGTGCTGTGTCGGTAAACGAAAACACAACATTGGACAGCTGTGTGGTGGAATCCCAACAGTTGGACAGGCTCAGCCTTCAGTACTTCGTGAGCCACTCGTCAACATATTCTCCAGCTTTTCCTTCGAAAGCGAGTGGCACCCAGTAGTAATGCCACAAAACAGCCAGTGCAGGCCTCGCAGTGGCGTCAGAGCCTTCAAGAATCTGGCCAGCCTCTTCAGGTATGTCAAATGAGGGTGGTGGAAGCCCGGTGGCAAGTCAAATGCTTCGGTGAAGTTGTAGGAGCACAAGCTCAGTCGTTACGAAGCATATTCTGCATGTCCACCAAACTGTTACGAGCACAAGGAAAAGATTTATTTAGGTCTTGAAGTCGGCTACAAACAGCAAAAATGGCCACTGCGCCCCCAGTTGTCCTTCTTTCCTTTTTAGATCTCTGCATCTCTTTTTCGTACTTCGACGCAACAATATGTTTTCATTGCTCAAATAAAAATGAAATTATTTTGACATGCTTTTTTTTCCTCTCATATGGCATTAGCAACTGCCGCATCCAGAGGCTCAAAAGCAAATAGGGGCAGCATTCAAGAGCAGTTGTGGATGTTCGCTAGTGATCAGGATCTTTGTCATGATCACTGTACCAGAAAAACAAGTGCAAAACGCCAATGTTCATTGCCAATATTCCGTTTTCAATATAGAAACAACTTTGGCAGCTGCTGCTTCTCTGACAGAAGTCAGCGCCAACATGTTGACGGGATGAAGCAAAAAAAACAAAAGTGTGTGAGCGAGGCTCTTCACTGTCACAGCTGGGTGCTCTAGGAAAAGGCTGCACCTTGGGCGAGTGGACCACATACAGTAGTGGACAAAAAGGACATGTTACTTTGAACTTTGAGCCTTTATGTCAGAGTGCTAGCCTCTTGAACTTTTGCTGCCGTGTTATTGGCACCGCAAAGCCTACCCATCATGTACATGACTTGTGCATCCCAAGAAGGTATCATAATAAAACTGTATACATCAACCAGTATGTCCAAATGTATGCACGCTGTGGTGAGAGAAAGTTAAGTAACTGGTGATGCTAGCCAAGTGAAAGGTTACGCATGCTACTGCAGGTCTAATATGCAATAAGGGATGAAAGAGAGGAAGAAAAAAAAAACAACCCTTATGTAAACAACTGTGAGCACCATGAAATGAAGAAATGAGATGTCCAGCTATAGGCACTGGCATTCAAAAAACTTTTTTCCCTTTCTGTCCCCCTGGCAGCAGCAGTGCACATACTTTCTGACACTATCGAAAGAATAACAGTTGATAGCTTAAAAATGTAGGTGACAAATTTTTTCCAGAAAACAAGGCCCTATCACCTTGTTCACAACTGCATGTTGCATATGAGGGTTTTATAAGAACTGAACTAGCAGTGCTAGTGAGAGAAATAACTGGCGATGCTAGTCGAGCAAAAGGTTTTGCATGCTACCGCAAGTCTAATATAAGTCCTCTGTGAAGTCTCTTATTTGATCACAGGACTGTTTCGTCATCCCACCATGCAGCTGGCTCCTGCTTGTGACTGCTGCACATTGACCAACGTTTCCACATCTGTATGAGCATGTTCATGACTAAATCTTTGGCCTCTCTAGCAGCGTTTATAACCAGGTAATCCATTTCCATTATAATTACACTACGCTCAATCTTGCTATGCTCCAATTATGTTGTGCACCCCCTGGAACTTCTGCACACAACCAAGTTAAATAAAAGGATGAACTGAGTGCCATTGGGCAGTGACTGTAGTAAACAACAGTGCTGGCAAAAAGACTATGTAGTCAAAGCTATTCACACGCATACAGCAATCTGGAGTTGCTGATAGCTTTCCCACTTCGTACTGAGCTCTTATTCAACAATGCAATGCAAAACTGGTACCTGTGAACACTGGTGTCATGGGAGAGACCATGGTGACTTGCGCACACAGATGACACTGCGTCAGACAGCTGACCTTGCAGCATCACCTTTGGTCCACATTTACAGCCTACAAGAGACAAAAGTGTACGCACAAGCCTGTAGCAGGAATATATGGGAATGCTGATGACAAACTGTGGTCAGAGAAGCAAGTTGCATGACTTAAAGATGTTTGAAATACTAAAAATTGCTTTAGTACAAAAGATATTGATTGTTTATTACAGTAATTTGCAAATTGTTCTGTAGACACTGTGAACAGGCACTCTTAGATAAAATGATCTGCATCACAAATGCAAATATCCATGAAATCTTAACCTAATAGCAGCCAAAAATTTGGTTGCTCTTATACACTGGTGCAATAGACTGGATTGGTGGTGCTACAGTTACAATAAAGAAAATTCGAGAAATCCAGCCTTAAAAACCAGTAAGCAACTGCGGTATATTTTAAAATAAATTCTGCCCGGGACGCAAGTGAACAATCATGAAATCATTGGTGTCTCTAGTACAATCGTAAACAGGCTCTAAAAATCGGGCATTTTACAATAAAATTATCAACATTGGCAGGAATGTGTGCTGTAACGTTGGAACAGGAAAGGGGTCCGCGAGAAACTTCACACGAAAAAGATCATGTGTCCCAAGAAGGTACAACAGTTTGGATTTGAGTGTTCGCACAAGTTTCAGTCAAATAATTAAGGTGGAAAGGATTATGGCAATTTAAAGAAGGACAATAAACTTCTATGTGAGCACAGCTAACTTGGTACGTATGAGACAAACAGCGCCTTGGGGAGAAGGGTTTGAATACTGGCTAGTTGGTATTCCATAGCAAACGTGACTTATAACGCATACGTATACAAGGGGACAGAAAAAACGACGAAAACAAGCACTGCCTTCTTTGTTCTTTCTGTCCCCTTGTCTACGTATGCGCTGCAAGTCATGCTTGGGGAAAAGCCACCTCTGCAAAGATAGGCTTCCAAATTGGGAACTTACATCCAGGTTGACTCAAAATACAGGGAATGCTTATGTACAAGGCAGGCATATGAAAACTATCATGAATGTTAATACTACAGGTAGCATTTAGTCTTCACAGCTGAAGAACATCATTTTCATTCATGAGATCAAACCTACAACCAATATGATCCTAAATTAGATTTTTTTTCTTTCACATGTGAAGTGTTTACACAAGACGACAGGCTTTTGTGCACAAACTAGGGAATGGTGACAAGGGACAAGACAGACACCCAGAAAAGCTTGTGTGTCTCATCTCAAATCACGAAATGCAAAATTCGAAAACACCCATGTGCTTAGATTTAGGTGCACGTTAAAGAACCCCAGGTGGTCGAAATTTCCGGAGTCCTCCACTACGGCATGCCTCATAGTCAGAAAGTGGTTTTGGCATGTAAAACCCCATAATTTTTAATCTCAAATCACCACCCACCTATTTTTCCCCCAAACACACATACGCACACAAACACACTCTCTCTCCTGCACGTCCTACTTCACAGGTGCTACAGGTATAGCTCGGTAGTTTCTTCTTTGGTTCTCCTTAATGGTGTGCTCGAACAGCAAAATTATTTAATTAAATCAAACAGAAATATTCCAGATAGATGACCTTCAAATATTATATCGACAATGCGACAATGACATTTATATCGAATACACAATATTTCCAATTTCTAAAGAGTGCGAAATAAAAAAGGTTCATGGAGTCAATTGGGGAAATAGAAATAACAATAAGAGCGCTTCTTACATTAACTTATACGTGTAATACCATTAACAACTTGATCTCAGGTCAGTCGAGAAGCTTTTAAATGAAGAACACCTGAAAGTTGCACCAGTGACAATTACAGCAACAGAACAAAGAAACAGCCTAGAAGAGTTGCATTTGAATAAGAGTTTAGTGTAATACCATGGCAGCAAACATTGTTTTAAAGGGCGCAAACATGGTGAAATTAGCCAAAAACATAAATTATGTTTCCTAAATCGAGACAATCCATCTCTGCTTGCATCATACTTTCTTCCTATAGATAAAACAACTCTGGTTATCTTTTATAGTATTCGAAAAGGTTCGGATATTTGGCAATTTTGAATATTTAATTATTTAATCGAATATGAATAACTAGAGACTCTAACATCTAGAGACTCATAACATCTAGAGACTCATAACATCTAGAGACTCATAATAATATGAGTCTCTAGATGTATGTGACATGCATGCAGCTACAATAATCGGCATGCCTCTTCCAGTGTGACACTGAATTGCGTGTCGCTTAACAATGACTGTAGCCTTGACAAGTTCATATTTCTTCCTCATCAGGATATTCTTTATTCGCTGGAACGGATAGCTGCTCTGTTTGTGACCGCTGCAGATGCGGCTAAACCATCAGGCATCCTCTGCCACTGCCCTTGCTAGAGGTTTAAATGTCAGCCTACTACAGGCACATAAACAACAAGGTGCCCAATCTCACATGCAGGCAAAGGTTCTGGGTGCAGGGCCTCACATGTCGTCAGCCAGAAATCTATGCATGCCCTAATGACATTTAAAAAATTAAAAGACCTGATGGATCGCTTACAGGCATGCAGTGTCTTCCAGTATGCATGCGAGCTATCTGCTCTTTTGCTACTTTCTGCTTGCTCCTCTTTTACCATGAAAGGAAGCAAACTAGAAGTGTCTGGTTAACCACTCTGCCTTTTCTTGCTTTTTTCTTTCCTTAGTGCACATATCACTGATGTCAGAGTGCACTCGACCAATACTGTACAAAGCTACCTTGCCCACAGTGCTTTAGTGTCCACCCTACTCTACCTAATACTGCGGTCAATTTAAGCAACATCCTGATATAGGAAGGGATTTGCTCAGCATGGAAAAATGCTTATGGGTGCACGACTAAGACAAGCACAAGAAAAACAAACAATCTTAGGAGTCTATGCAACTCTGTGAGGGTTTTCTAAACTGGAAAGGACACCCCACTGCTGGTAAGGCTTTCCCCTTAAATGCTGCCAGAGCATACTTTTGTTCTAGTTTAGACTAGACTGTGTGCATATGCATCTGAATTGCATGCTCTGAGACCTGGCACATCGGAATGCGTAGTGTACGCTCTATACTCCCTAGATGTTGCCACAATGCACAGAAACATAAGCAATTTTTTCAACACAAGTGTGCAATGGCAAATTTAATGGTTTCAATGGCAGCAGCAATGAATGGCAACAAAGATAAAGTGCTTGTACGCTGTTACCTAAGATAAACACTGATATTTGTGAATAGCTGATTAACATTATTATTTTCTTATGCTGACACTGCTGTGATACAAATAAAGGTAGTAATTTAAACTTATTGACACAGGTAAGCAGTGACAAGTTCAATCGGTCCGATGGCAGCATCATTGAATGCCTACCAAGGTAAAGTATTTGTATGCTGCAGGAGATAAACACTGGTGTTTATGAACAGCTGATTAACATTATCCCTACTGTGTTGGTGCTGCTGCAATGCCAATAAAAGCCGTATTTTAAACTTGTCAACACAAATACGTAGTGGCAAGTTCAATAGGTTCAACAGCAGCAGCACTGAACCAGGACCATGTGTCTGTATGCTGTTACACGAGGTGAACACTGCCATTTATGAACAGCTGATTAACATTATTCTTTTTGAATTAGTGCTGATGTCACGTCAATCAAGGTTGTAATTTTGGCTTGTTGAACAAAACCGTTCAATTTAGTGCAACTAGAAATTAGCGCTAGTTCCTCCTCTGTGCCAATGCATTGTTTGTGCTAAATTGTATGCTGCTGTGATTATGGCTTGCGCTTCATTCTTGCAACAGTTTACTCCGGCATAACTTCCGCGACACAATTTAATATTGCAACTTTTCGAATAATCATTTTCAAGGACAGATGATTGCAGGACGAAGAGTATGCCACTACACGCAGAGCATGGTAGTGCGTTCACGCTGGTGTCACTGATAGTGTGATCCGCTTCCCGAGGCGACGCTAGGCACGTTCTAGTGCACTGCACCGCAGCCTGCTAAATAAATGCATCTGCAGAATCAGATACAGCGCCTATTCTTTTTTAACGCGAGAAAGAGTCACACATACAAATTGACAGTGCGGGTTGCTTTGTCAGAGTAAGCTGAGAAAGGCAGCACGACTATGCGGCGAACGTGCCACGGCTGTGAAGTTATGTGTGACGCACGAGTGACCGCGACGGTTCCAGCGACGGAAGCGCTTGACCGCTGGCTGACCAACATGACACAGACGCCTTTTCAAAGTGCGGTGCGAGCAGGAGACACGTATTTTTGTCACCGCCTCATGGCATGACAGCAACGAAAACGCTCCCTGCACTAAAAAATATGCGCAGCACCTGCGCGGTAAGCGCATCCGAACAGCTATCCGGTGACAAAAAGCGAACGGAACATTTCACGTTTCGACATACTGAGCGGTGACAAACAGCCAAAACATGAGTTTAAGGCATAAACGACGTAGCCGTAAAATTACAAAAAACTCACCTACAGATTGCGATTCACGGGCCTCAACGGATGATTCGTTAGCGCTTCCGACATTCTACGCTAAAACCAGCGTTTGCACTTGAAATAAAGTTGGCTGATCGAAACGCACGCACAACACCAACGGCAAAATCGACTGTCACAAACGATGAAGACCGAGCTTCGGAGAGCATACAGTAAACACACATTGAAACTACTGAAACATCGACCCAGTTGTGCTAGGACGGCCCAAACACACTTGCAACAGTCGCCTACTGCCCTCACCTATTTCCCATTTTAACTCCTCGTGTTCGCGGTGCGAATAAAAATGCGTCATGCAATGCCTTAGTGACGTCATGAGGCTGACATCTCGCACTCGAAGGGCGAAGCGAAACTGTCCACCCAACGTTGCCCTAGGCACGTTGCGTACGTTCTTGAATCAGCCATCAGCGTACGCAAAGGAGTAGAGTATAGAGCGCCAATTTGCCTGTAGAGCTGCCCTCTTCCTGGCTCATTCGCAGTTGAAAGTGAAATTCTCTGTTCATGTAAATTTCTCCACTTCCGTTATTCTTCGAATCAGCTTTGCTGGCGCAATATCTTCGAAGTAACGGAAGCGAATCTCGAACGCCGTGCTTTTCTGTTCCGGAAGCACAGCAGGCTGTAGGCCCGAAAAGCGATTGCAGGCACCAGAAACACAAATTACCGCATCTCCAGAGGCGGTACTAGCCATGGTACAGCTGCCACGGCAGCGGCGGCTTATCGGAGCGATTTTAACCATGTTTTTGTTTTGTTTTTGTTTTCCATGCTCGGAGGCTATCGGAGGTTATGACGGCTCGGACTAACAAAAGCTAATCTTGAAGGCCGTGATTTTATTTTAATACAGGTAGCCACCCAGACTGTAGGCGCTGAAAGCAAATTTAAAGAAAATTAAATTATGGGGTTTACGCGCCAAGACCACCATCTGATTATGAATCACGGCGTAATGGGAGACTCCGGATTAAATTGGACTACCTGGTGGGGTTCAAATTAATTAATCAGAAAACATGTCGCGACCGGTGGTGACCATCGTGTTTTGGATATTCCAAATTGCACTCCTTCGGGGCCAGCTACGCAGAGACAAATCTCGAAAGCCGTGCTTTCGTGTAGACAGGAGAAAAAGAAGAAAAAGGCCAGAACACGTCACGGCCGCCATATTTAGAACACCTATTGCGGCTTGTTCTTAACCATTTCCTTAATTATATATTTTTCTCCAGGTTGAAGCAGTAAGTGTTTGCTATGTAGCTCTGTGGTAGTCGGGACTAGGTTATTCTGTAATTTAGCAACGGCACTAGTAATCTGGTTCCGTGTTCACTGAGGGTAAAGATGTAGCAGTCGGCGGCAACCGCAGTGGAGTTGTGTTGTTACCGTGGGGCCATATGTCTATGCGTATGTGTTGGTTCTTTATTCTATGCATAGGTGCTTGTCCTTGATCTTTATTCTGCGCATCAGAGTGTTCTGTGGCTGAGCTTAATCGTCAGTATGATTGGCATAGCTGTGATCTCATTACGCACGCCAAAGCGCTACAGATTCTGTAGTACAGCAAGAACCTTCTCTGCGTAAGTAAATTCGGTGGTTGGTCACGCACTGTCGAGATATTGATGCCTATATTTCGTATACCTACGCGCTTAAAGGGGCCCTGAAATGCTTTTTGAACATATTGAACATAGTAAGAAAACGGTGCCGATTTGCCAGCACCAGAAACCACCTAAGCAAATTCTTAGTATAGTCAGGATCTAGCAGTACTTGCTGTTGGGCCAGTTGGTATATGTCAAATAACGATGAATTTATCGTCAAAAACACTATCCCAATGAGGGAAAGTCAAAAGACAGGACAAGCGCTCGACCTGTCTTTTGCTCCCTTCTCTGTGGTCGTGTTTTTGGCAGTAAATTTATTTAGCCAGGATCTCTTGAAACGCCGTGTGAAGTGGTGTATCAATAGGTGAATACCTGCATATTTCAAGTGCATTGTGCTCTAGTATGTGCGTGGGCTAGCCAGAAGTGGCAGTTCATTGAAGCCATCCGTCTTGTTTTTCAGAGACCGTGGGCCGGATGACTACTAAGACAACAGTTGAAGTTCCAGTACGGTTATGACCACTTGGCGACGTGATCGTACTTTCACAGTGCTGCGGTTGCGCGCAAGGAATCTTCGCGCGGACGAAGTGTTGACTGCTGCCACTTGAAACTGTCGGAAGAAGCCTCTGTGCAGGCAATCTTCAAACTGAACTGTTTCAACGATTGCGTGTGCCAACGCAGTCAAAGACGCGCTTCTTGAAAAAAAAAAAGGCAGTTTTGAAGATCGCTGTGCAGCAAGACTGGTTGGTGAAGATGTGAAGCAGGTTGTGCCAGATCATAAACAGGATGAGTGACCTTGGAACCACTGCATTCCATTTGTTTACATCACAGAAGGCTTTGTCAGCAGTATAACAAGTTGGTGAACTCAGGCGGACCACGTATTCAGTTTAGGTGGAGTTGCTGTTAGTGTGTGTTGTGCTCAACACAGGTTTATGCAAGCAAACGGTGGTAAAAAGTGCTCCTTCTAACTGGAGAAAGAAAGGGGGGCAAGCTGCAAGGAAGCACCTGCATCAATATTCCCACACGTTCAGCCAGGTGCTATGTCAGCCACACGCACTCAAAGTCTGGATTCCATTTCAGAAGGTACAAAAGGTAATTACATTGCAGCTAAATGCACATCCTTGCTGATGCCTGCTTTGCAAAGTTCTGGTGGTTTGTCACCTGCTACCACTGATGAAGCTGAGGGAGGTTCCAAAGCAGAAGCAGACACGCCAAAAACAAAGTTGGTGCTCGTGCCTGGGGGCGCTGGAACAGTGTTGGTCACAGGCAATACACATGCTCCCAGCATGAATTCAGCTTCGTCTCGGACTGCCTTAGATATTCCAAGCAAACCTGCTTCACCTGTGGCTCAAACGATTGCTTCAGGCCAGAAGCATGAATCAAATTTTGGCTCGCACCTTCCTGCATCATTAAGAACATGGAGCGAGCTTCATGTTCACAAGCCTCCCTCCTTTGCATACAACAGCAACCGCATTGCTTCAAGAAATGTGTCAAACAGCAACACTGTTGTGATTAAAGAAAAAGCCATGATGCCATATGTACTGAACAGTGCCAGTGCTTCACCAAGCAGGACCTCAGCAGTGCCTAGTGAGTCTGAGACTGCACGCAGAGACAGACAGATGGCGTTACTGCATTCAAGCCTCAAAGACAGTGTTCTCAAGTCTTTTTTAGTGCCCTCTTCAACAGAGAGATTGCCCACGCATTTATTTTCAGAAAAACAAGAGTCATGCATGCCAGCTGCGTCAAATCCTGATCCCACTGTTAGCAGTGATAATGTGCTTGTGAAGTGCGAGTGTGACTATGGACCAGTTGACCAAAAGACCTTGGAAAGGCACATCATGATCGCTCATGTCAAGCCATTTAGTCATAGTTGTGAACTTTGTGATAGAAAATTTCCCACACGAAAAGAACTTAGGGATCATATTGGTTGCCACATACGCACACATACAGCTGCAGGACTAGAGGAGCCGCGTGGTGTACAGCAGTGTAGTAAAAGCTCCAACTTCATCCAGGAAGGTGATTCATTAAGTGGAGAAAAAGCTTGCGATTTGCCAGCGAGCTGTGTTGCTGCCGATGACGATGCCAGAGCACGTCAAAATACACCACCTTCCAACGAAGTTGCAGCCGGAAAGGAGTCGCACTGGCTGCTAAGGCCGGACCTAGTGGGTTCAGATTGCTTGCTTTCTTTTTTTAAATGCACAGTCGGACAGTGCAGGTACACAGCCAATCAACCAAGCGATTTCTCCAACCATCTTGCGTCACACAGCCTGAAAGAAATGGGAGACCTTGTTTGCATCTACTGTGGCAAAATATTTGATGCTATATCAGTGCTTGTGCAACACATGGAAGGCAGTCACCGGCATATGGTTTTCCAGTGTGGGCACTGTCTTTATAGGTCAGTGCTACCCATTCACGTTCAGCTGCACCACCAGTGGGCACATGCAGGCCAGGAGCCGCTGCTGCTGTTTACGTGTACGAACCCTGTGTGGCATGCTGCACTTGCCGATGTCCCTACGCAGCGCGTCAGCCTGACACATTACTGGTGTAGTGCTCCAAATTGCGACTTCAAAAGTTTTAACCCTGAAGTGTTTGAATGGCACCTTAGGGAGTCCCATCCGAAAGTAGGAGAGTACACCTGTTCTATTTGTGATTCGTCTGCTAGTAGCCCACGAGCACTAGTGCAGCACTGCGTCACTCATGACATGGATGTAGTGCAGTGTGGCATCTGCCACCATTCTGAGCCCACGTGCAAGCGAATGCTGAAGCACCTTTGTGAACACCACCCTGATAGTCCCCTAAGACTTATCTGCCGCACTAGCCAGCAAGTTGAAGAGTTTGAAATGTGTGTGCAGACATTTCAAGGATTTGCAGAACAGCGTGCAAGTGGGGCCAGCTCAGCACCGGAACTTGCCGAGCTGGGCATCAGTTCATCTGCTGCTCGTCTGGACATGACCGTGGCATGCCGTTCATTGCCACTAGCCCCAGCCAAGAAAACCTGCCCTTTCTGCCCAGACCATGTTGTGACCTTGGCTGATCTTGCAAACCATTGTGTTGCAGCCCACCAGATTAACCTTAAAATTTCAGAGACCTTGGAGCTCATGTTGAAGAAGCACTGTGCGTCTATTGCCAAAGAAAGCTGCCTCTCCTGCCCATTCTGTAATGCAACATTCCTGAACAAGGATGACCTTCAGGAGCACATGTATTGCGAGTTTCAATACATGCCTATCCAGTGCGATTCCTGCAGTTATTCCACCTCTAACAGAACCCGCTTGAAAGAGCACTTTTCATCCAGCCATCCTGAAAAGTGCCCAGTGTTTACTACTAGCGAAAATGAAGATTTTGAGTCCTGGGTGACACACTTCGTCACTCAACAAGAAGCTCGCTGTATCGTAGTTGAGAAACCGTATCAGTGTGTCCACTGTCCAGAGCGATTCCAAAGTGCCGAGGAACTAAGACTTCACCTCTATACACATCTGAAGTACTACCCGTACCACTGTGCTATATGTGACGAGTGTTTCGTTTGCCAAGAAGAAGTCGAACAGCACCAGCGCAGGGCACACAGTGTAGTGGGACAATACTCAACGAAAGAAGTAAGATTTGAGAGTAAGGAGACAAAGGTAGACTGTTTAATTGATATGGCAACAAAAAAAGTGCAAGAGCTTTTGGGAAAATCATCTTCGCAACAGTGTCCATGGAAGGGATGCTCGTTTGAATCTTCAATAAAAAATGAATGTGCTATTCACTTGATGGTCCACATGAGCCAGCGCAAGACATGCGCTAGCTGCCAGTTCAGCTCCTACAGCACCGATGTCATTGCGTGGCATTCTAAGGAGCAGCATAGTCCCGTCTCCAGCAGTACCAAGAATCCTTCCTGCAGTGACATACATTCTGTGCCAAAGAGCAATTCACGTTTGTTTGCTTGCGGTTTGTGTAGTTATAGGGGACCAAACTCCATGTGCATTCGTGAGCACTCCAAGATTGCGCACCCTGGAAAGGCAGCCAAATTGGTTGTTCCTAAAAGGAAAGACTTGCACAGCCCAACCATCAAAAGCGTGGAGGGAACAGGGAAACCAAAGGAAGAGGATTGCGAACAGAGATTGTGCATATCTCTGGTGCGTCCTCAAAAGGGCGTCCCTCGCCTCACTCCATGGTCACTGAAGAAAAAGCAGTATTTGTGCAGCCAGTGTAATTTTCTGGCTTCATCAGAGCATCTGCTACACATTCACAAGGTCAATTTCCACGCAGGTGCTCCGAGGCTTAATACAAACGCTGCCGTAATTGCTAGAGCAATCTCCAATATCTTGACTCTGGCCCCTCACCGATATTCTGTGCCAGCTTCTGGTGTTCCTCACAAGTCTTCTCAATCTGCAAGCCAGGTCAACATGACTACTCTTACATCTGGTTTGCAGCAGACAGACAGTATCCACAAATGTCGCAAGTGTTGCTTGAAGTTTCAGTCAAGAACGAGTTTCTTCAATCACCTGGTTGTGAAGCATTGTACGTATGCTGTGTGCGATACCTGTGGTGGGGGCCTAATGAACAATGCTCAGGCTCTTGCTCACACAACCAAGAAGCATCTACCTTTGAAAAGCACTTTCACTTTACTCAGAGGCAATCAGCAGTCCATATCAGCAGCAAGAAAATTAGACAGCAAAGGAAGCAATGTCCCTAGCACTCAACACTCCTCGGAAAATGCCAGTGACGTTTATGTTGTGACTCCATGGGCTCCTGATGCAAGAATCCCTCTGCTAAACTTCTCTCGTCAGCACAACCTTAATGCACGTGTGCTTGTAAATGATTTTGGGAAGCTGCACAATTGAGGGTTTTAATAAAGTGCCTTTGCTTTGTTTCTTACTTGCATCAGTGTATGTGTTGGGGATACTTGTTGCAGATGTAATTCATCAATGTAAGTTTGTTTATAGGAGATCATTGTGGTGTTCACTGTCACCTGCCGAGAAAAGTAATGTTCATGCTCACATTTTTGTGTAACCAAGAACCTCGTGAAAAGATGTAATAAACATTTTCATGATGGTGTTGCTGCGTGTTCCATTCCCTGTGGTGCATGTACCAAGAAGCAGCCTCAGCTAACACCGTTGTTAGTTAACATGCGCATTGCTGTAATTTTATTTCAGAATGTGGTCTTGATGCTAGCTTGGTAGCACAGAGAATATATATAAGGGTCGTAAAGGGGGAATTCAGGGTGTCCAGTTTTCTCGGGACTTCGCTGTAATTTTGTTTGCATTTTGTTAAGGTTTTGTTAAGCTCTTTCTAGATTCGGTGGACGGTGGTGCATGGCTGTTCTTAGTTAAAGCGATTAGTCTGGTTAATTCCGATAACAAACGGTACTCTAGCCTAATAAATAGGTGCGGGGTTGCTAGCACTTTGCAACCTTTTTAGGGGACAAGTGGCTCCTGGCCACACAAAACTGAGCAATAACAGGTCTTAGATGTCCGGGGCCACATGCACTCTACACTGGAAGAAGCAGTGCGTCTTTCTCCCTGCCTGAAAAAGACTGCATAACCCGTGGAACTTTTTTCATGATTGGGATAGGGGTTTTCAATTGTTTCCCTTTAACGAGTAATTCCTAGTCATTCCTAACGTATCCTAGTAAGTGCGAGCAGTGATGGCACTTAGTCAAGCTGGGCTGTAGGAGTCTTGGGAGAGTACAAGCTTAAAGGGACACTAAAGCGAAACAATAAATCAGTTTAGACTAATGAAGCATTGTTTGAGAACCATGCAGGCAGTCATTTAAAAAAAATAGTTTGATTATTAGATGAGAAAATCCAAGTCCAAGATGAGAGGCCCAAGTATCAGTATTTGAATTTCGCGCCGAAACCCCAGCGCAGGTACGTCAGCGTGACGTCAGGAATTCCAATGTATGTTTTCGCATTTGGGCCACGTTCGCTGAATAAAGGTTCCCAAAACTTGCCATGTTTAATATTTGGTTCCTTTAGAACACAATGTAGTCAATCTGTACTGCTACATATAATTAGTAGGCCCTAGAATACGGCATCAAAATCCAAGACGTCGCAGCGCCCAGGTGCGGGAACTCAAGTAGGCGTTGCCACCCGTATTTCATTCTTGCGCTTTTTCTGGCTTACCAAACGTCTTATCGTTGTAAGAGTGGTGTTTTTGGTGTTGTAGGATGGTTATTTACCGATGCAGAAGAAATCAGTTTTCACTTTAGTATTCCTTTAAGGTTGCATACATTGAGGACAGAACCGGGCAGTGAAACAAATGGGGTAGAACGCTTATCGTTGTAAGAGTGGTGTTTTTGGTGTTGTAGGACGGTTATTTACCGATGCAGAAGAAATCAGTTTTCACTTTAGTATTCCTTTAAGGTTGCATACATTGAGGACAGAACCGGGCAGTGAAACAAATGGGGTAGAACGCTTTTTTCTTGCTTGTCAGTACAGAGTGCGCTGCTGGGAAGCTGTACGAGTAGGCACAAAGAATGGGCGAAATAAACCCCGGAATGTTTTTTGCAGGTCTTTGCGTACGGCATTGACTGCAAACTAACCGTGCAAAGTTCGTGCTCGACAAGCTTGAAAACGAGGTCATCCAGTACTCGTTCTGTCACTCACCCAACACCTTTGTTCAGATTTCTCCTCGGAGCAGGGGCAATCGTAATGCATTAGCTGCTCTAGAGTGGCTTTCTCAAAAAAAAGCCATGGGAGACCTTGTTATCCAGCCCCACCCCACCGATTCAGCTCGCACTGACGGACAGGGGCCAGGAGCTGCTGGGAACATATGGGTCCCGTAACTAGGGAACCACCCCGTCTGGTGCCTGCGTGCACCACCAATTTATTTCGGGCCCAGTAAATGTTGCTTCATCACCATCAAAAAACAGGCACATTCACACTACCATCACTTGAGCTGTCGTGACATTCTGGTGCTGCTTCGTCTGCACCTGCCCATTTTTTAGGCAATGGCATTGATGTGACATTGGAATTGTCGTAGGGAGCTTTTCTCACAGTTGCCATTATATTTAGCAAAGCTGCCAGCTTCAACAACTGCTCATGCCACTAGACTACTTCAGACTCGTATGCTGTTTCTTCACGTACAGTTTGTTAGTCGTAGCTGCCATTTCCGACGTGGCGTCCCAATGCACTTACTAGGCGGGGCCGCCCTCAGTTTGGGGACAAAACACCCCGTTACAAGCGTTGAGGTCCGATAATGGCCGAGCACCTGGCCGTAAGAGCACCTGTACCTACTTTAACAGTAGGTACCTGGTGGAAGCTATGGTCTGCTTCCCACAGCCACGGCAGATGCTCTCCAACAAACCATTGACTGTTGGACAAGAGATGCCCAGAGACCACGCACATAATCTCTACTAGACCGCCTTTCAGGATAAACCCCCACAAGTAGCCGAGCACCAAGCCAAGGGACAGCTCTACCCATTAGAAAAACCGGTGGGTTTCTGGCGGCACCAGGATTTGAACCCGGTATACTTCCCGCATGCAAGGCAGATTCTCTACTTCTAGGCTATTGTTACAGAAACGAGAGTTTTCACAATTTAGTTGAACAGTGAAGGAACAAATTGTTTCGTTCATGGATGGATGGAAACAATTTCATAGAAAATCCGGCAAAATTTAACGACCCGGGCTCAGGTCTCCCAAGAGGGGAGAGACTTCGAGGCCTTGCCTCGTCGCCGCCTCTCAGGCCTGCTGGACTGCCCTCTCTTGTGTCTTCAGGTTGGAGCTGCGCAGAGCAGCAGCCCACTTTGACGCGACAGCCTCCAGAGCTACTGCCGTTTTAGCTGCTATAACAGGATACTCCCACGACATGAGCGAGAGCACTCGGGTATTGCGTGGGGAAAATGTGCCGCAATTGCACTGGACTGGGGAATGTGTGTCTGCAGTTGTTGCTAGATGACTGCCTGGCGATGTTTCAGTTTGGGGTGAGCCGAGTCTCTGCTAAAAGCTTCCACTGCACAAAAAAACATCACAGCTCCTGCACATTGCTATCTTGCGATGGCAATAAACCCTGCTATGGTGGTTCTAAAATGTCATCCAGATATGTTTAGTGCTGTGCAAATGCACTAGCATGCTCAATGAGTGAGTGGCACATTTGAATTGCGCATTAGCTTTCTATGAATACCGCTCGGCACATGTATTGCAAGTTAAGCTGTCAAAACAGCACGGCATATAGAATACTTAACTCCAACGTTTGCGCGCTTGACAATATTTTGTATGCATCTGCTCATGTCAGCCACAGACACTAGAAATGTCAGTGAGCAACTGTTTGTTGACGTCTCGCTTTAGATTACGCGATTTGCCAATTCTACTGGCGGTAGTGCAACTTTCTGCAACTCCAAATGGCTGGGCCATTGTAAATAACACAGTGGATAGTATCAGCATGCCTCCACACACACAGACACACACTCCACATATGCCGAAATTCCTGCGTGGAAGAGATGCATGGCATAAAGGGACGTGCAACAACACCCACCTGCCCTGCCTCCCTCACCTGTCCAGATGAGTGATGCTCGCTTTAATGCTTAGAAGTGAATGCCGCTCATTTACTGCAATGAACTAAAGGGCATGAACAAACTAGTTCATACTACCATAAAAGCTATGCGATTGTGCTTCTAAATTAGCATCAACAAGCAATAAGGTATGCAACAGAGATTACAAAAGAACATTTATAACTCGGAACCACTTTTAGAGGCCAAGAACTGAGCAAGCACATGCTAAATGGAAAAGATACTTATATTTTTCATTCTAACATTGTACTTTACAACAAAAGATTAAATGCAACCAATTTCATTCAGGTCGGTCCAGAGGTTGTCTCATAAAATCATTTCTGTGTCTTACATATACTATTAGGATAGGCGGCATCAAAATTGGGCCCGAGCTACAGGTTCCACTTAAGTACAGTAGACTACTACTGCCAAGTCAAGCAGTCAAGCACTGGTTTTCATCAAACACCGCACAAGACTTGTGCTATAGCGGCACTCATACTTGAATGAAACATAATGATGTGAAACTGATGGAGAAATGCAAGCATATGCTTCTTGTTGCCGATGGGTTCACTAGTGTGTGTGACTGTAGATGCTGTAAAGTGTTTATCACTGTACATATATCAAAATCATCACCCAGCACTTGCAGTAGCATGTCATGCGGACACCCAGGCTAACATCTCCAGCATATCATTAAAGCTTGTCTCTCCTTCTCTCTCTCTCTGCTCAAAGCAAACAGAAGTGGCTCACAAAGCAGCCTTCCGAGGTCTCCAATCTGAATGAAATCAGTGTCACAACATAATCATTGTCATCCAAGTCCTGTGCAAACTTCAACTCCCCCCCCACTTTCAAAAAAAGAAACCTGTTTGTTGTTTTGCACTAAGCGGTTCAGGGGAGCAATATTGTCATTTTAGTCACAGCTCTAAAATTAAATGCAGAGGATGCGCTGGTTTCATGTTGTAAATAGCTACTGAGGAACAAATGTGTCCTAAACTCTCAATATTCTTGTAAGTATGAGCACATGTGTCACAATAAATGTAATCATGATTAGGTGCACCAGCTTTTAAGAGCACATTCACAAGTAGTAAAGCTTAATTTTTCTAATCAACATGCTAGGTGGAATGTGCATGCACACACTGGCAACAATATTTTGCAGTACACTTCTCTACTCTTGACAAAGAATGTAGCACACAAGACTTTTGGGTCAAGGTGGTTCTTTGGTGCCTGGTAATCGCAGTTAGGCAGTTAACGGCAGTCCACTGTTCCTTCACATGAGAAAAACGCAAGCAGCGTTATCCCAATGACAGTATTGCCTCAGTTATGGGGCATAATGTAAGAAGGTAGGACAGCCGAGGAATGGGCAGAAAGGCGTGGATCCAGGAGGTTTATCCAGACATCCTGAAGCCCCTCTGAATTTTTTGTCAAGGAAATGCCAATCCTGACACACCAGTTACACTTAACTGCAATTTATGCCTTACCAGGTTGGTTGGTTGGTTGGTTGGTTGATTTATGCCTAATGAAATAACGTCACAACAGCTGCACAAGTTCAAGTTGACATTCGTACGCCGACATAGCTCTGGCCCTATGACGTCACAGTAGGCTGTCATTGTACAGGTGGTGGCAACATAGGCTACTCTTGTCATTCTCTATCATGACGTACTGTATGTCACAATGAACATGTAAACTAGGTGATGTTATTGTTTTCGTTTATGCTGCAGAACGTGACTCAGATAGGTTTTAAGAATATGTTGGAAAAGTTATATCGCATTGTGAATTCATCATTCTATGCTTGTCTTGGTCATTGCACCTCCCTGCCTAATGCACAGCAGGTAGGAACTTTGTCCAGTGGTTCACCCCATTTATTCCTGCCACCTCCATCAATTAAACATGCACTGATATGAGAAATAAATCATTATGCCACATAATTAAAATATGAAGGGAGCATAATAGGTGGAAGTACAGAGAGCCAGGGGAGAGAAGGAAGACTATTGACAATAACCAACAGTATTTATTACAGTGACTATTCACGCAACTTACACAGTGATATATCACCTCCTAAGCAAGCGCAGCTTATGAGCGCATGCAATCGGCCATTGAGCTGATTAATGTAAATAGAACGAGGTTACAGAAATTTGCAGGTCATTTGCAGGCCCAAACTTCATTCACGGGCCAGTGTCGAGGCATTTCTTTAAAGTGGACACACAATTTCCCTTAGCTGTTCCCGCCTCCCAGGCGCATTCGCAAATATCTGACAAGAGCCTGCGCCACAGCCATGCACTTCCCCTCACAAGGTGCGCGACCGGCAGGTACCTGTTACACGAGAGAAAAACGTTATTGAATAAGTGGCTTGGTTCTCTGAAATCTGACAGGTATTGAGAGCTGGTTGATCTACAGCGACTCCCCCCCTCCCTTTCGTCCGAATTATGGACTAACTAGCCATTCAGAATTCTTGCTAATAGAATGTACAGCTGCATTGTTGGAGACTGAGAATTACTGAACTTGTTTGAGACCGTACTCGCGAATAAGAAAAACTAAAAAAAAAAACTCCATAATTTTCCTCACTCCGAAAAGCTGTGTCAATTGTGAAAGTTTTTTGTGAAATTAAAGACCATCATTATCACGAACAATGCCCCCCCTCCCTTTCGAGACAACCCCCCTCTATCCGTCCCTGGGCAGAAAGGAAGGCGGACAGAGGGAGGGAAAGGGGACAGAGCTGGGTGTGTGGGCCACTGTCTCGCACCAAGTGGCCTAGAGCACGAGCAAGTCCTTGATTGGGGCGTTGATCCAGCTGGTTCAGGTCCTGCAGTGTTGAGATTGGCTCTTCAAGCAGGAGAGGAACAGGATGTGCAGACGGCAGTGGACACCTCTGCACAAGCGAAACAACATGGCCGACATGCTCAGTCCGACAAAATTCAGAGTTCAGAGCGTGTCACTCCTGTCTTGAGCAATGAAATGAAGCAGTGTGCTGCAGAGCTGAAAAGGCTTGGCCTAACCGCAGCTGGTAGCTGACTCGAGGCAAACTGCAAGATTGGATTGCGTACTTATGCAGCCACTACTGTGCGTAGTACCAGCTCTCATCTTAACTGTTTAAGTGCCGACCAAAAATCCAAAAATCCAATCCGAAAATAACATTTTCTTTTTTGCACACCTGTAGATAGCAAGTTTCCCAGCGATTCCAAATATATTTAGAACACTGGGGTAGTAAATTCCCAACTTTCCATTAATTCGAATTGGCGGGACCGGCGAAATCGATTGAATTATCCGGAGGGTCAAATTAAACAATATGCAAGAAAAGCACCGAAACACACTGCTGCTTCATCTGGCAGTATTTGCTCTATTTTAACGCACCCCCTAATTACACACATGCCCAATTTCTATGTGACCGAAGTAGAAAACCAGCATACGAACGATATTACCGCGCCTGCACAAAGTAGAAATTTTAACACTTACCCGACTTTTTAGAGAGAAAAATTGTTGCACACAGGCTGCCGGTTTCGTATAACAAGCTTCGCCACGCGTTTTTTTTTTTTTTTTTTGTCAGCTCCACCGCAATACTTACTTGTTATGCGGTAAAGCATACAACCATTGCAAAGGCGACTTTGGGTTTGTGTCCGATTGCACCACGCAGGCGATCTTCCGCCTTTTTTTTTTTTTCTTAAGGAGAAATGTGCGCGTTAGAATCGGGTAAAAAACTGTTATCAGACATGCTGAGCAATCTTCCTCAGGCGGGCCGAAAACAGGTGTTTTCGACGAGGGATGGCGCATGTTCAACACCTTCACCGTTCCCTAAGCTCCGTCGGGACAGACGCTGCCACTGAAGGGGTCGCTATCGAGGTCACTATAGGGGTGTGGCTCGTGCATGCTGACTGGTCAAGTTCGAATTATGCGGCGAAGGCCAATTTTAGGATCGAAATAATGAGGGTTCGTGCCCACAGAAATGCACGGGTGCCGGCCAGGATCAAACTAACCAAAGAAACCTAATTAACCGGAGTCTAATTAACGAAAGTCTCCTGTAACAAGAACCATGCAGGTTGACCAGAAGCTCCAGGGATGGTAGGAGCTCAATTCCATCGCAATCACTTGATGCTACAGGTACGATTTACAGCAAACATTTGTTGAAAAAGTCTTGCAAATGCGAAATGTCAATGCATTTGAAGAGTGACTATGGAGGATTAGAATGGTTCCTTGCTTGACTAGTTGGTTCACTGCAACTTATGTGACAGTGCGAAAAAAGAAAGGAACGGACAACGACGGAGACTGAGTGAAAAGAGTGCTGTTACATAAGTTGCAAGGATAAAAATGTTGCTTTCGTATGATAGATCTCAAAACACAGTAGGAGGCAAAGTCTCAGAAGTGCATCTGTGCAATATTTGTGAAACATTTGTGCCTAAACCTTGCCCCTTAATCCCAGTAGTCATACTCAAACCTACGTTTATTTTCTCTGCACATGGTTGGATTGCTCTAGACATGAATTGGCACATTTTGTAAGTGCTCAATTCCACGCGATTTTAATCTCGAAAGTAATATGCCCTGCAACATGAAACAGCACTGCAAGGAGAAAAGCATTTTGAAAGTAGCAGGAGGAAATATTGGTGCCCCGACACCCTTTAGAACCGCTCCCTGCGAGTCACTGCAATGCACACTAATTGGCTTTTCTCGGATTGGCCCTCTGGACACCCTCTGGACACCCTCTTAACTCTCTGAGCTCTGAATCACCAAGTGCTTCCTCATTGTAGCAGATGTTTTACAGACCCACTACATGTTAGAGTGGGGCCTTTGCTCTTGCAACTTCTTGAGCTTGGTGGACTGCGACCCGACTGAACGGCAACCACATGCATGCAGTATTGAAGCGACGCGACAAGCAGACCTCACCACGCTGTCACAGCATGAGGTAACCACATGGATGCGACATTGCGAAAAAAAGTAGCGACAGATTTGCATTGTTGTACGAATAAATACAATCAAACATCTGTAAAATAATTGCAAACGTGCCACAAGACCAGCATTTTAACCAATACAGTAGAACCTCGTTGATACGTTCCCGTTAAGCACATTTTCCCGGCACCATCATTTGCAATTAACTTAACTAAAACTAAAAAGTTTTGTGTATGAATGAACTTATACTTTGCAACTTACTTTTCTTGCTTTACCTAGCAACAAGCTAACAGCACACCAGCAGCGCCAGATGCATGCGTCATGTGCCAGACACACCACCGAAGCCAGCAAGGCAGGTTGCACATATGAAGTTCACCTGTGGCGAGCAGTCTCTTTTGGATGTAGCGTGTTTGTTGGGTTCCCAGTGTATTCCCCCTTGTGTTCCTTCTGAACTTCAACACAGCCCCACTGCACTATTGGACTACGGCAAGGTGAGAAATTTTGTTTGACAGTCTGTGACGCATTTCAAGCAATTTTGGCTTTTACAGCACGGAAGCAGGACTTGTGACGCAGTTAGCGAAAAACAGCTCGGCCGTCCTGGCGTAGTTAATTTTAGTTAATGACTCGTGCTGGGAGATGTTTGCGATGCTTTCTACGAGTCCCAACATTATTTTAACTTTTTCCAGTAGTTTATGGGCATGCTCGCCGCACCCTGCTTTGTGACACAGTTTCGTTTCGCGCGTGTACCGAATCTTACTGGAACAACTTTTGGCGCTTTCTCTGAACTCGAACATTATTGTAATTTTGTTACTTTTTGGAATTTCGACGCACGCTCACTGCACCTGATGTTGTGAAACAGTTAGCGAAAAGCAGCTAGGTCGTGGTGAGAAAGTTTGGCGTGTACTGAATCTTGCTGGGACAAGTTCGTGATGCATTCTCTGACTCCCAACATTATCGTAATTTTGTTACTTATTGGGATACTTTCGAGGAACACTAACCGCACCTGGCATTGTGAATAGCTAGCGAAAAGCAGCTTGGTTGTGGTAAGAAAGTGTGGTGTGTACTGAATCTCAGTGGGGCAAGTTTGTGACACTTTTTCTGGCCCCGCAACAACATATACCTTCTTTCGGTACTCACGCTTTCGAAGACGCGACGAGCGATTGCCAGGAGTGATAACAGTGGAGTGTGTTGCTTGCGCCAGCAGAACGCGCAACAGATAATGCCGAGGAGCTCAAAAACGAAGAACTTGAAAATTCTGTCTTCTGAACGACTGAAAACAGGCTTTGCACCTACGCATTTGTCTTGAGTGCGAGCAGACAGAATTCTGCCAGCGTCTAGCATGGTCTGGCTGGGAGCCTGTGCTGTGGCCACTTTTGTGTGTGTAGCTTACCTTATCATCACATCGGCTGAGGCCAAGTTGTTTTGGAAACGAGCAGTCACCCGTGTATTTGTGCTCTTAAAGTGCAGAAAATAACGAGCGGGAATGAGGAATGATTGCAAATCAGATGTTTTCATATTTTGTGGTGTTATTTGAGATGAGTCAAGTATTTTCTACGCCATGTGCAAGTAGAGGCAAATTGCTTTCGTTTGTAATGTTGCCCATTAACGACTTTTGCACACTTCGCCTCTACGCATACTATTCTTAAAAGGTCTAAACACCAAAAAGAAAATATGCTTGCAATTTTTTTCAGCTGATGCCATCCGGTGGAGCTTCATACGAGAACTACTACTGCTTACTTGGTGCCACAACGTTGGATAAACGCACAAAAAGCCCGGAACGAGCATTTACATAGAGTAAGATAAACACTTCCTCATTTAGAACATGTCTTGCATCTGCCTTATGAAATTGCATGAGGCACAGATTCGATGGAGGCTAGTGAAGATCACGCACAATCATTTGTACTAAATAAAACGATTATGTGCTAAGAACTCGCGTAACTGAGCAGCACAAGCAAAAAAAAAAAATAAACTAGAAAGAAAGAAAGGAAGAAAAATTTTAAAAATGCTGCGCTAAATAGCACAGCCGGCGCAAGGCATGCTAGCTGGTGTTCAAAACGCATACGCTCGAAACCAAAACCGGAAGATGTTCATCAACCCCATCCACTTGGTGCTCTAGAGTCAATTCGGCTGCTGGGCTCTATGTGAATGGCCGCTCTTGTTGAATGTCTTTATGCTATCACTGTGGAAAACCAGTAACAAGAGTGAATTCAGATCGAAGCGGGCGAACTGGTTACTACCATGTTGTGCAATCGCTCGGTAACCTGCGAAAGCTGCGCGCGAACTTCCTGGCGACAGGTGAATTTTTCTGGCTGGCCAGAAATCGGCAGTGTGGGACAAGCAACAGACCGCCCTTCGCGACAAAAACCTGTCACTCATCACCATCACTCGAAAATTGCGTGCATGTGGTTGCACCTTTAGCCTAGCACAGCAGCCACGAGCACTCGACTTGTCTTTTAAGAACCTTTGCCCACAAGCCGTGACTGTTGTACTACGGTGTACCATATGTAAATGAACCTGTGTTTGTTGGCTATCTGGCTTTGGAACCTTCTGTGTGCCCTGTCAGAGTCGACGAACCTAGTCATACGATATTTTGTGAGCTGCAAAGTGGAAGTGCATCCTGCAAACCCATCCAGGCATATGACACGGACTCCGACACCCCAAGTCAATGACTGCGCTAAGCTCGCATTCTCTCTAAGCCCCTTACATAACAACATAACAGTCACAACAACAACATAACAACCTCAGCCATAAGACAGAACAAATGTTACCATAGGCAATGCTCGTGATTGGACTTTGTGTGAACTGTGCACCACTCAATGACTTAATTGTTACTTTCCACCTTTTCAAACACTACTATGCACACACTTCCATGAACAGCCAGGCAGCTGGAAAAGACCGAAATTACTGAATGTGGTAACTGAATGCGGAACAATCTCCAAGCAGTTGAGGACTGACCTTGACATAGCGCAAGGTTTAGCACAGGTATCCATGGCAGGCGTCTTCTCCATTCACCAGCAAGTTTAGCAGCATGCTGTCTTTGTTCTAGAGCCGCGAGCCTGAAATAAAGAAAGGATGTTGTAAAGACGCGAGGAAAGAGGGGAGACAGAGGGGCTAAATTTTTTTTAAAGATGGCATATATGGGGTGATCATATTTAAGTAGTTCGAAATTTTTAAAAATCACCTGTGGCAGATAGCATAATTCTTGTGTCAAGGGCCCATGTAATTTGCCACAAACTTTGGAAATTAATATCTCAAAACTGGT
Source organism: Dermacentor variabilis (assembly GCF_050947875.1). Classification (NCBI taxonomy): domain Eukaryota; kingdom Metazoa; phylum Arthropoda; class Arachnida; order Ixodida; family Ixodidae; genus Dermacentor; species Dermacentor variabilis. The sequence goes on from NC_134574.1 coordinate 153,733,243, forward strand.
GTCATTCTGAAAATTCATTCGAAATGGACATGCCTTGCCATCTCGCTGGCTACAATTCGTGAATTGCAATATTTGCCATAAAGTAACTAATTAAGAAATTTATGAATTTTCTGACCAGCTGAATATGTGGTTAGATTCCTCATGCAAGTATGTCTGCCTCTCTAAATAATCCAGCTTAGGGACTAGAATTATGTTATATGCAACAGACGATCTGTAAAAGATTTGAAAACTCACATGATCACTACACACATATATATTATCATCCGGTCATCAGGGCTTAGAAGGAATTTTTATTGTGACCCTCCCTCCCTCCCTCCCTCCCTCCCTCCCTCTCTCTCTCTCCCTCTCTCTCTCTCTCTCTCTCTCTCTCTCTCTCTCTGTGTTGCTGGTTTATAAATTCTAACATTTTTAAAGATGGCCTGTAGCAGATGGCATGACTTTAGTCCTTAAGCTGGGTTATTGAAAGAGATGGATATGTTTCTTGCAGGAGAAATTGAAACACATATTCAACTAATTAAAGCAATCACTAAATAACTTCATGATTAATTCACAGCGCATATTGTAATTTATACATTGCTGGTGAGTTTGTAAGGCATATCCATTTAGGATGAACTTTCAGGATGACACCAATTTCGAGACATTCATTGCCAAAGTGTGCAACAAATTACATGAGCCTTCCAATTACTTTTGTGCTTCAGTGCTTTATAGAGTGTTTTGTTAAAGAAGTAAGTGGAACAGCAGTGCATTTTTAGCGCTAGTTGGATGGCACATATCTCGGAACCTCTGCCATCTTCAAAATTATTTCCAAGTGGTTATACAAATTTTAAATTGCAATATGTGCCCTAGAGTAACTAATTAAGAAGTTAACTAGTGAACTTTCATCAATTAATTGACACTTTCAATTTCTCGAGGAAGAAACATCCGCCTCTTTGCATAATCCACCTCAATGACTAGAATTATGCTATCTGCCACAGGTGATTTTTAAAAATTGCATTAAAATTTTAAAATTATCACCTTGTATATATGTTGCAGGTTTTTTTACTCGGCCCGGCATTGGATAAATTTTGAAGCATATTTTTTTGTCATTGGAGAGCAGCACATAGCAAGTGGGCCGTACCCAGTTACCCAAGTTGGCATCAAAGAGGTTCATCGAAGAGGTTCATGTGGTTCGAAGAGGTTCATGTGGTACATACCACATGGCAAACACTCAGTGATTCGAGTTAATCCAATGGTTGGTTTTAGACCGTTTTGTCGCCACATCAGTTCAATGCCATACCCATCACATCATGGACTACCCAGTGACCTAAGTTGATGTGGAAACAGACATGCAGCCTGACCGACAGGAAGAAGCATAATCCCCTAAAAGTGTGTGAAGTTCCCAAACAATGCTACTCGCATTAAAAATTTAGCTTATGTTGTCTTGTGTTGTGCATTGATTTTAGCACTAATTTACAGTTTCCTTGGTGCTGCATACTTATTGAATAACAATCCATAATACAGTTACATGTCACTTATACAGTTACATGTCATTTTCAGTAAGAGCACTAGGTTAATCACAGGCCATCTATTGTAGGTGAGCGACAGGAATTTATTTGTGCCTTTTGTAGCATGCCACACATCAAAGTAGTGAAGAATCTCTGGACATTGGAGCAAGATGTGTTTCTTAATGCTCGAGTGGCAGTCTGTTGTCAATGAGCTCACAGTCGTGCCTTGCTCAAAGAAATCTGAGACCTCTTACAAGGCCCTCTTTTTTCCATTTGGGAGCTCTCGCCAGTACTTCTTCACTATTCAAAACAGGAATGCACCAACAACATTGCTGGTATGTATATACACAAAAAAATTTTTTGGCAAGGAACAGTTTACTAAAGTGAAAAAAGAAAGGTCCCCCTCTTTACTGCAATGAGTCACTGAGCTGTTCAGGTTGCATGCCATACTTTAGTTGGCAAAGGTGAATCTTGCTTCCATAATAAGGCTGGGTAAGAATAAATCGTAACTGCTTCTTGCTTGATTTACCTCCTCCACTTGAAGTTGCTCCGTGTGTGAGGAACTTAGCAATGTGACCTGCCGCATCACAGTGACCATCTCCATAAAGCTGCAGGGTCGTATCATTGACCCGTGTCAGCAGTGATCCCTGGTGCTCATCCCAGACCTGTAAAGAATTCGCCTTGGTAATCATTGTGCTTCTCACTTATTCAAAACATAACAATGTGACTTGGGACGAGCACATAAACTGACGCTCAAACGAATAGAAAATTGGGCATGTTTGTGTTGATGCATGGTAGCAGGCAGCTCGAACAACGATGACAAAGAACTACACAGGATAAGCATTGAACTTCAGCTATAGTTTGTTTGCAGAAAACACTTGTTTAAATACAAACCAAAAATACATGAATCCATCTATCACATGACAAAACAACAGGAAAAAGGAAGGCAAACCTCGATGATAACACAGACTTAAATATATAACGAGACTTGTATGCGCACACAAAGTACATCAGATCGTGACAGGCTAGTCAGCCGAATTTACACAGACTTGGACTTGCCATAGTTCTACTCAGCTGGGCCCCCTCACTCGGGACTGTAGGACTCGTCAAAACAAGTGTTATGCAAGTGTAGGAGCGCAGTTGCAGCAGTGACACCGTTGACATCCGAACTTGATAGCTAGTTGAAATTCATTCTATGTGAAAAACTATGCAAATCCTTGGAAATTCTCTAATGAAGTTACTTTGCTTTCGAAAAGTTTACGCGCTGGTCTTTAGTGTGCATCACCAGTTTTGAGCATGGGTTCTTATGCTGTACAATGTGAAATCTACTCACTGATCAGCAAATGTTGCACTCAAGGTACGAGTCGAGTTGTATGGCTCATGCCTCGTGTCATGCCTGTCATCTTTGCATGCTACCAGCGGGGCATTATGTGAGATGAGAAAGCTGGCCTCCTCTCTAGATGTCTGTCCTCGTTGCTTGGCTCCTTCAGCTCTTTGCACCATAATGCCTCTTGACCAGAGCTGACATCATGTGCTTCCTTCTCCTATAAAACCTGCGTTCCCTTTTCCTTTGTTTTCTTCATTGTTGTGTTAACTTGAACTCCTGCAATAAAATCATGTTGCAAAACGCTAATCAAGAGATCATTAAAAGTGAGAATGATTTTAAACATTACTGTAAATAGGAATAAAATTGCCTGTGATCAAAGTAAAGGTGTCGTAAAAGTAGGCGCTTATGCCAATAAAATATACCAGTGATTAAGTAACACAACAGTTACATGAAATACACTTGCTTCATTAACCTGACCAATCACAATGGCATTACACTTTTGCCATTTCTGTGATACTCCTCGGTTCTTTTCTCGTCAGCAACAACAAATACAAAAAAAAATACTGCATCTCGTGAATTAATATTTAGTGTAGATGTGCACATAACAGCATGGATAAATGCAAAAAGAAGGTAAGAAAAGAAAAAGAGAGAAAGGATATTGTATATGGTAGCCTGATAAGCCCAGTTCGGAAAGTGCGATTATCACAAGCCCACTCACCAATGCTAGTGCCGCGCAGACGAACTTGCGCATATTTAGCATATCGAAAGCTACTTCCACTTTTTCCGGCAGTACTCGACGAAAGGCTTGCCTGTGTCCCCACGTCACGGGTCGCCTAAAAATAACCAACAACTTGTGAAGCTGCGCGTCAGGCGCGCATCCAATTTATGCAGAGACTTCTGTCAGTGCAGTTTCCGAGCGCCAGCGCCAGAAATAGCCAGTTTTCGCACACTTTACGTAACTGTACCTCGGTCACGTCGCTCTGGTTGGAGGTGTCGGTCATCGAATCGCTGGTTTCCATTTCGGCAAGTTCAGCCTGAAAACAAAAGCACCTTGATGTCACAGCTGCACGTATTTGCACATTTATAGGCCTTTCCTTATTGAAAACCAAATGCCGCACTCACCGCAGCTTTATCATCCTGTAACGGTTCTTGTATTTCGGGCACGACCGACGGAACAGCGCGACGGGAAAGCAGTGCTCGGAAAGGCACTCCACACGACTTGCTCACGTTACCATTGCATTCGTAATCCTCTGGGCGAAAGTGCAGCGAGCATACTACGAAATTTTTCGGCTTTTTACCATCCCACTGTCGCAGAGGGACGGCACTTAGCCACTTCGAACGCAGGGGTTCACTTCTTGGCACACTGTGGTAAGTCACGTTGGATTCGCCGCTGCAACTGCTCTTGGCCAAGCGGCCTGGACCATTCCTGGGACCGTTTGGACATCCCGCGACATCACATGGACGTGGCATTCTCTGCTGTTTGCAGCATAGAACAAAGAACAGTTTCTGCGAGTTTCGCGAGCCGGATAAACCAGCTGCGCAACACTATGCGATAACGAAACCACTGAAACGCGAGAGTGTCAAGGGGGCAAAGAGTAACGTCAATCATATGTATATATTTTTTTTCTAAGAATCAAACAGAAGTAGCAAGAAGCATTTTATTCTGTCATATAATGCAATTCATTGATCTTTTCATTATGATTGGTTGAGTACCACAGTAAAAATTATAATAAATTGCTACGTAGTCATCGGGCTATATTATAGCACATCAGGCTATTACTAAAACTCTCTTATTCGAAATAATATTTTGACGCCTAAGATGAGTGCCGCTATGATTGGTTAAAAATGTATGGTGTGATTTACGAATTAAAGCGTTTTTCCTCTCCCTCTCAAGCACTGTGAAAAAGGATATGACACGAAAATGTATTTCTAAACGTTATATTACAGTACTATAAACGTTCTTGTAACCATGGGAATGTCGCATTACATACCGAACTGACAGCCGCCTCGCGGGAACTGTAAAGGTAACGTGAATCAACCACCATAGTCGTAATAGTGTTATAGCCTCAGAGATTTAAGCGCGCGCCAGCCGAGCAGGCTTGGCATATCACGCTTGACAACATTGGTCCCTTGATGCCGCGAAAATTCGAGTGGAGGGTAACTCTCATTTTGCGTATAGGTTTTGCCTAGGTTTCGCGTGATCAAATCGCGGTCATTGCACAAGCCAGTTGGCTGTGTTGTCCGTCAGTTGGTGCATGTTGTACGTCAGATGCTGTGGAGATGCTGTGGAGATACTGTGGAGATACTGTGGAGATACTGTGTATAGGTGTTCTGTGCTGTGGATACGAGTGTATACGTAATCTGTGGTGAATTCGTCTTGCCGTTTGCATAGCGCGTCGACAAAGGAAACCCGCTGGAAGAAAAGAAGTTGCTTATTGCATTCGGCGTATAACATTTTGACCTTTATTTGGCACTTTGACCTACCTGATTCTTGGCCAGTCCTCCAGGGTGGGTACGTGCCAGTATATCACAACGATCTGCATATACATACAAGTGCTGTAGCCCACGCTGGCCACTCGGTGTAGTGGTTACCGCTTGTCCGGTGCCTGGCTGATGCTCGCCCACGGAGTCGTGAAATTGCGGCGCTCAACGTTGCTTACTTCATGGTTGCGCGCTGCCGCAAAGACTGGACCTTTGATTTCTATTAGTGGAAATTGTCTGTGTCGGCCCCGGAGTACATTGGCAAATCTGGCATTGTCGCGATGCTGACTGCATAGTGGTCGGCGCTATTCCTGGTTGGGCTGGAGGAGCCGCCATGTTCGGCGTTGTCGAAAAAGGAAACATTGGCTACGGTCGAAGGGGGAGTCGCCATTATCGATGTGCCAAACATATATCCTTTTGACGGCCAGTAAAAGCACTAGTCCATGGGACATCCGAATGATGTCCTGGACGTCTCAGATATCCTATTAAGAATGTCCCAATTAAGGATATCGCACATGGATCTGTTTCGGATATGCTACCATGCATGTCCCAAAGTTCTCCCACATGGACCCCCCCCCCCCTTTTTTTTTTGACAAACGCATGAATAAATTTGTCTTCCAATTAGGCTCTGTCTTCGAGTTCCCTCGTAAAGAAATATCCTTTCTCGCACGTCCAAATTACAATCCGAAACTATATATAAATAATGTCTGGAGTTTTCTGACGCAATTTACCTTGAAAACTTCAGTTTGTTCACTCAATAAGGCACTTGCGCGTGGCGGAAGGCCTGGAAATATGAGTAGTATGCTGCGCTTCCGCACTCGAATCGTGCATGTGGGCGTATCGTGTGCGCACAATGTATGTTCTTGATGCGTGGGCGCTCTGCCCGTTGCATCAGCTGTCATGCAGTGTGTGCTGCAACCATAACGGATATTAGGGGAAACACATGTGCAAAAGGCCCCGGCATATGTCCGTAAAATGTACGCAGCATGCCCCCAAATTTCCCTCTCGGACGTGCAATGGATGTCCGCAGGACATAGGGTGCCTCGATGTCCTCTTCCCTATGTGGCAGGGGGAGGAGAACATCGAGGCACTCTCAGGACATGCACGGAAAGTGCAGACACGGAAAACGCTCCTCCACTCCGCAGCGCACAAGGGGCATATACGGCCAGCAGTGCTCGTCGACTCTACAACACAGCGCGGAGAAGGCTGCAGAGTAAGACGGCCAACACGGCTTGTTAAGTTGTGCACTGGTTCAATCACTGTAGTGTACGAGGCGACCTGACATGGGATCCTCGCTTGCCCAGTGAACCACCGATATCCTATCAACATCCAGGTATGATCCATTCGTCCACGTCTCGTCATAACATATAAAGGACGTCCTACTAACATGTACTTTATAAATCAAGTAGCCGATGTCATATTGACGTTCCTTCTACTTTAGAATGAGACTCTTTATGGACATTACATACTGATCGATGCCGTATATATGTACGCGCTACGTCATATCAGGTGGCGGCATTCTCAAGTTTTCTTGAGGATTTATTTAAGCATCGGTTAAGGGGGCGTAATTAAAATGTTTTAGCTGAATTTCTTATGCGACATCATGTTTGAAAAATGTTGAATTCCCCGAGTTTTGCTGCGCATGAAATGTCATTCAATGTGGCACGTAAATTTTTGCAGTAGTAAAAGGGGGAACCGAATAGGCTCAGGTTAGACACTGAAGGCTCCTAGGAAATTTTCAGATAATTTTTGTTCCGAATTTCTGAAACGCGCGTGGCTATGGAGCGTTGCGCTGCTGTTCACATGGCGTCTAACGTATGTCGTAACATGACAGAAGTACTTTTTCGGACCACACACGAATAGTTGTCCCGCCTCATATATAGGCCTTTTTCCCCCCAGTTTCCCAACGACAGAGTTATGTTTTATTTGTTCAAACTATAGTTGGAAATCATCATGACTGTGTCTCTTATATGTGTTTATCTACTCTCCCTATTTTCTGATTGAAGTTACTTTTAAAATTTTAATTAGTATAATATGCTCAATATGCCACGCGGCGTGTCCAGGATACGCTGCGCTTCCTTGTCGCGGGCGTGTGCATTAATGTGCGTACGCGACGTATCTGATCTTGCTTTGTGCGGAGACACTCTGCCACACAGCGCCTGCTGCGAACAGCATATTGAATTTGCACTCGATAATACATCTGCTGTGGCACCTGCAAGTATGGCTCGCTAGCGTGAACTGAAAAAATATCCATTAGATGTTCTACAGACACCTGCAGGCCTAAAGTGAACATCTGTTAGAGGTCACATATATGCGCAGCTGCGATATCCTTGCAACGTTACAACAACGTGATATGGTTGGAACAGATTATCCGTGGTACGTATTTGCAATGTTTGAATAAATCGAGATATCTATATATGCGATGTCCAAAACATCATGGAACATAAATGGTTTTCCAGGTGCGCGGCGTCGCAGTGGACGATACCCTGCCGTAGCGCCTTCTGCGCGCTGCAAAGAGGAGAAGCCGCGTTGTGTCGGAGAGTCGCAAGCGCTGCCGCAGCGTCCTTCAACGTACCGCGCTGTGCTAGCACAATGTGACCTGTTGCACTCGCGGCTTGCGCCCACCCGCAAGACATGATCGAGTGGACGCGACCGTTGCGCTACGCTAACCGGGTGGCGCTCCACCAAGCTCGAGAACAAGTCGCAGGAGCAAAGGGCACCCTTCGTTATGAACTCCTGGGCGCGGAACAATTTTTTCTCTAAGGATCTGACGCGGTGCCAGCAGAGCAGAGCTAGGGGGAGAGAGCGGCCACTGGTCGACCAATAGGGGCTTGCGACGCGATCGCGTGTCCGTCCGGACGCCGGGAGGGAGAAGCCAATGATAGAAAAACGCGGGAGAATCGCTCAAGCGCGCTGTCTCGGGTAGAGGTTCTCGCAGAACAAGCTCGTCAAAACAAGCACGTCAAGTTGTCAAGTACGTGGTAGGCAGGCACCTCCGTTCCCAAAAGCTACACCGGCAATCAGGCAAGTGATTTCTCTAACCACCTACCGTCGCAGAGTCTGAAGGTAGTGGGAGACCTCGCCTACTGCCTGCGACAAATCTTCGGTGCTATACTTAAACTGTGCAACGCAAGTTAAGGAACGCACAGGCATATGGCGTTCCAGTGCGGTCGCTGTCTCTATAGGTCCTTACAGCCCGTTCATATTCTGTTGCACAACCAGCGGTTACTTGCGGGGCGTGAGCTGCTGCTTCTTGTGAACGGAAACTCCGTGCGCCATGCCGATGTTGCTGGTGCCCATACGCAGCACGTCAGCCTGGTACATTACCGTTGTAGTGCTCCAAATTGCGAGTTCGAAAGTTTAAACCCCGATGTGTTTGAATGGCACCTCAATGCATCCCATCCGAATGTCAGAGAGTACATCTGTTTTACTTGTGATTCGTCTGCTACTAGCCCACGGGCACTAGTGCAGTACTGCGTCACTCATGACATGGATGTAGTGCAGTGTGGCATCTGCCACCATTCTGAGCCCACGTGCAAGCGAATGCTGAAGCACCTTTGTGAACATCACCCTGATAGTCCCCTAAGACTTATCTGCCGCACTAGCCCGCAAGTTGAAGAGCTTGAAAAATGCGTGCAGACATTTCAAGGATTTTCAGAACTGCGTGCAATTGGGGCCAGCTCAGCACAGGAACTTGCTGAGCTGGGCACCAGTTCATCTGCTGCTCCTCTGGACATGTCCATGGGATGCCATTCGTTGCCACAAGCCCCAGCCAAGAAAACCTGCCCTTTCTGCCCAGACCATGCTGTGACCCTGGCTGATATTGCAAACGATTGTGTTGCAGCCCACCAAATTATCCTTAAGATTTCAGAAATTTTGGAGCTCATGTTGAAGAAGTACTGTGCATCTATTGCCAAAGAGAGCTGCCTGTCCTGCCCATTCTGTAAAGCAACATTCCTGAACAAGGATGACCTTCAGGATCACATGTATTACGAGTTTCAATACATGCCTATCCAGTGCGATGCCTGCAGTTATTCCACCTCTAGCAGAACCCACTTGAGTGAGCACTTTTCATCCAGCCATCCTGAAAAGTGCCCAGTGTTTACTACTTGCGAAAATGAAGACTTTGAGTCCTGGGTGACAAACTTTGTCACTCAACAAGAAGCTCGCTGTATCGTAGTTGAGAAACCGTATCAGTGTGTCCACTGTCCAGGGCGATTCCAAAGTGCCGAGGAACTAAGACTTCACCTGTATACACATCTGAAGTACTACCCATACCACTGTACTATATGTGACGAGTGTTTCATTAGCCAAGAAGAAGTCGAACAGCACCAGCGCAGGACATACAGTGTAGTGGGACAATACTCAACGAAAGAAGTAAGATTTGAGAGTAAGGAGACAAAGGTAGACTGTTTAATTGATATGGCAACAAAAGAAGTGCAAGAGCTTTTGGGGAAATCATCTTCGCAACAGTGTCCATGGAAGGGATGCTCGTTTGAATCTTCTATACAAAATGAATGTGCTATTCACTTGATGGTCCACGTGAGCCAGCGCAAGACATGCGCTAGCTGCCAGTTCAGCTCCTACAGCACCGATGTCATTGCATGGCATTCTAAGGAGCAGCATAGTCCCGTCTCCAGCAGTACCAAGAATCCTTCCTGTAGTGACATACATCCTGTACCAAAGAGCAATTCACGTTTGTTTGCTTGCGGTTTGTGTAGTTATAGGGGACCAAACTCCATGTGCATTCGTGAGCACCCCAGGATTGCGCACCCTGGCAAGGCAGCCAAACTGGTTGTTCCTAAAAGGAAAGACCTGCACAGGCCAACCATCAGAAGCGTGGAGGGGTCAAGGAAACGAAAGAAAGAGGTTTGCGAACAGAGATGGTGCATATCTCTGGTGCGTCGGCAAAAGGACACCACTTGCCTCACTCCATGGCCACTGAAGAAAGAGCAGTATTCGTGCAGCCAGTGCCATTTCCTGGCCTCATCAGCACATCTGCTACACATTCATGAGGTCAATTTCCACGCAGGTGCTCCGTTGGAGCACGCAGGTGCTCCAACGCAGCCGTCATTAGCCGTCATTGCTAGAGCAATCTCCAATATCTTGACTCTGGCCCCTCACCGATATTCTGTGCCAGCTTCTGGTGTTCCTCACAAGTCTTCTCAATCTGCAAGCCAGGTCAACATGACTACTCTTACATCTGGTTTGCAGCAGACAGACAGTATCCACAAATGTCGCAAGTGTTGCTTGAAGTTTCAGTCAAGAACGAGTTTCTTCGATCACCTGGTTGTGAAACATTATACGTATGCTGTGTGCGATACCTGTGGCGGGGCCTAATGAATAAGGATCAGGCTCTTGCTCACACAAGCAAGAAGCACCTACCTTTGAAAAGCACTTTCACTGTACTTGGACGTCAGCTCACCAACAACAGGAAGCAACGTCTCTAGCACTCAGTGGTCCTTACAAAATGCCTGTGACATTTCTGTGGTGGCTCCATGGGCTCCTGATGTATGTGTGTGTCTGCGTAACTTTTCTCATCAGCACAACCTTAATGTGCTTGTAAAGAACTTTGGAAACCTGTTCATTAAGGATTTTTAACAAGTGCCATTGCTTCATTTCTTACTTGAATTACTGTAGTGATTGTATGCATGTTGGGCATACTTGTTGCAGACGTAGCAATTCTTTTGCATAACTTTGTATCATCTTATGTACTTTGTTGCCTTCGCTGTCGCCTGCTGAGAAATCCAACTTTGTTTATGTTCACATTTCTGTGTTATCAAAAACCTCATGCAAAGCATTAATAAACAGCTTTATGGCTACCGAGTGTTGGTTTGTATTTTGTTGGGAGCCATGTGTGTAATACGGAGTGCAAAAGCTTCCTATTGCATGGTAGCTATAAGGCCCCAGGTCCTGTAGCACACCTCTTCAAAATTCATTCATTGCCTCAACTCTGTATGCATCCACCACAGCATAAGCAGGGAGACATTGCAGTCATCTGCCATAGGGCTCCCACACAGTGGCTGTTGCATCTATCCACTTGCTATGCAGTTATGTTTGAGGGGTCTTGCTCCTGTAGCACTCTAAGGTATTGTGAGGCAAGGTAAGATAAGGTAAGGTAATCTCTAAGGTAAGGTAATCCAAGTATCTAGAAACGTTGGCTTGGAGTATCTATTACCAATTTAAATTCTGCAATCGCAACATGTTCCATAAAGTTGGTTACTGCTGTAACTGCAGCACCTGCTACAGTGTATAATTTAGTGTTTCCTTGAGCATGCGATAAGAGGTGGTGTATGTTGTGCTGCACTTGGGGCCCTGACAAAAGAAATATGGTAATGGAATTCTTCACAGAGGTTTGCACAAGACATGTGCGAGCACCCTTTCACAGGACTCTTCCCATACATGTAAAACTATTCAAAGATAGCTGAAAGCCACTGAAGCCAAAGCCGGTATAAATGTGAGGGACACTCCCTGAAACACTCGCAAGTGAATATCACTCATTTACTGCAATGAACTAAAGGGCACAAACAAATTAATTCACGCTGCCACAACAGCTAAACAATTGTGCTGCTAGGGGCCCAAATTTCTGGCATCGATATTAAATTAGCATCAACAAGCAATAAGGCAAACAATAAAAATTACAAGAGCACATTCATCGCTCACAATTGCTTTCAGAGACCCAAGAACTGATCAAGCACATACTAAATGGAAAAGATACTTTTATTTTTCATTGTAACTACATTGTACTTTACAACAGCTTGTGTAATGCAAGAGTATTGATGCGTGGGTGTCCGTACAGTTAACAATGTCCAACAACTCTGCTTTCCTGTCTTAAGTTTCAGCCTGACAAAAATACCATTCAAAACATTTTGCTTGATGGTAGAATATATATTTAGTGTCACTTCATGTAGTCCATGCCATCTGTAAGCAGCAGCAGTAATCACTCTGCCTGAAGCAAGAGGTAAAACAAAATGCGAGACATGGAGAGAGACCAAATGACTTTTATCCGGCAGCTTAGCCATGGCTGTGTGGACAAACAAGGAGATGCGCACAGTGGTGGCCATGTCCGGTAACCGGTGGTGATGACAAAGAAATGAAAACTGCTCAAGACAGTCTACATGTACGAGGCAAGAAACAATCGAAGAAAAAAGGCCTATGCCAGCACACTGAAACATGGAGACTGTCGGGAATACGCACATGGATATATATATTTATATCTCTGCTAGCCAACAAAATGGCTCCTCGCTCTCACTAGACAGAACTTTCGATGCACGCTGCCATACTTTTCTCACTTGTATTTTTCGAGAGAGGCAAGACTCTACCAGAGGAAGAAAGAAATGTGAGGAAGGCGCGCACCCTAACAAACCAGCTATCCTGAACATAAAACATAACATTAGAACCAGATACACAATCGGGCCTGAAATGTTAACAACAATCTGCTGCCACAACATATGGTGGCAGCTAACAACGCTCGTTCCCTTCCAATGAATGGCGGGGCTCGCAGCAGCTCGAGAAAGAACAGAACAATACAAAGGTGCGGCTATGTACACAACATTCTCTAAGAAAAAAAATAATACAGATGAAAAAAAAGAAAAAGAAAAGGTTCCGAGGCCAGGCTTTCTTCACGAACACTTGCATGCTTGTCGAAGAACATTCCGCGCCCCCGATTGCAAAGCAAACTGCCCAGTCTGCAAGCCTTCTGCGACATCTGGACAGCCGCCGACAAGCTCCTTCGGCGCAGTTATTACTAGCTACGCCACTGCAATGCAGCAATTTACGCAGATGGTATTTATGTTACTGTGAGCCCAGAATAACCAGCTTGAAAAGCTTCCTGTAGCATGCACAAAGCCTACAAGCCCACATCAAGAAGTACAGTAGACTACTGATAAGTCAAGCACTGCATTCCACCAAGTGCTGCATAAGATTTGCGCTGTAGCGGCTCATACTTGAATGAAACACTGATGCGAAACTGACGGACAAATGCAAGCATACTCTCCTTGTTGCTGATGGTTCATTCTGCTCAAAACAAAGCAAGGCTGCTCATAAACAGCTTTCTGGGGTCTGCAATGGGAACGAAATCAGTGCCACAGCATAATGAATGTGCTGATGCCATGTAAGTTATGTGCAAGTTACAACCTCATGCAAAAATGGAAAACCTTTTGCTTTTTGTTTAGCACTAAGCTCTTCAGCAGAGCAAAATTCTCATTTTCTGTCGCAGCTCTAAGTTAACTGGAGACGATGCCTGAGTTTCATTTTGCAAACGGCCACCATGGAGCAAACTATGTCCTAAACTTCTTGCGAGTGTGATCACATCCGTCGCAATGATGGTAACCATGCTTAGGTGCACCAACATTTCAGAGCACTGTGCAAACATTCATAAGCAATGAAGCTTTGTTATACAGTTCTTTTTTTTTCCGCAATCAACAATTTTCATAACATGCCGGAGATAACAGCACATACAACACATCGCTAGCAACATACAAGGCGGAATGTGCAAAGGGATAATGCACACACTTTGCAGCAAAAATTTTCATTACACTTTCAGGTCTTTACAAAGAATGCAGCACACAATACTTTTGGGTCAAGGTGGTTCTCTGGTGCCCAATAATCACAGTTAGTTGAGTTAACGGTAGTCTACTGTTGCATCGCATGAGAAAAATAGGCATGCGGGGCCACAGCATGCAAGTCTTGGACGTTTTGTGCGGCGCGCTGAATCTGCGCAGACCAGGCACTTTGGTTGAGTGTGCTCAACAGACGGTGCAATCCTCAGAATTTGTTTCCAATATTCGCAAGTACCAACGATTCAAAAATAAAAAAGGAGAGAGAGAGAAAAAAAGTAAAGAACGACTAGCAGCTGAGCAACAGGCCAGCTATGACATGGCTATGGCGACTTCTATTATAGTGAAATAGTATTTTTTTTTCTGACTCTACACGACATGCTTAGAAGCTAGACTTTAAAACACTAAAGGTATGTTAATGAGTGAAGCCTTGATGGTACAATGGTACATGTGGCTATCTTCTGTCAGAGCAATGTTATTTGCATTTGTGTGCAATGCTAGCTGCCAAGATTCAAAAGGCAGATTGCAGGTTGTTTGCCGAGAAGTGGCAATGTTGCATTTGGAAAATAGGATGGGCGTTGTGTAGCTGACAGATCAGTTTTATCACTTCAGCTTTTGTATAAGTATCCACAGTGAAGCTTGTGGGCATTTGGACAAGCTTGCGGAGCTTGTCAAAAATGCACAGAAACTTCAAAATTTATGTTGTGACCAGTGAGAATAACTCTCACAGTAATCAAAGCTACAATCAATCTTGCAAGATTGCACGGCTCCCTTGCATGTTCTCAGCACTTCCTGAACAAGCAGGGAACAGCACCATTTAGGCTTGTTTTTCTTTCAGCCGCAACTTTAAAGACTGCCGAGGATCAGAACGACTGAAGAATGAAGAATGGAGATTGCATTCTTGGCTGCGAGAAACGAAGGCAGGCTGCCGACGTCTCAAGAAACTGACTCCAAAGTGGCAGACCGTATCGCAGCGCTCAGACCCTATCACAGCATCACAGCGCTCGTTATTTACATACCTGGCATAGCTAATGTGCTTGCACAACACTGGCTACGGTTTCTCTCTCGTTAGATTCATTGATCATTTAATGCTTCGAGCTCTAGCTGACTAGCCCTTACCTGAGTAGAGGCATGCAGGTTCTCGCTTCGATCCCTGAACACAGCCAAGAGAGGTGAAAGATTTAATCAATTAATATTAACTAGTGAAGCAGCATGTACATGAGAGTGAAACATTCCTGTCTCTAAAGCCAAACTGCACAAGCCACCTTGCTTAACTCCCTTCCTCTCTATCTTCACACAAAACCACAGCAGTCAATTTAATAGCTTAAAACCACAATGAGCACACAATGAACAATGAGCAGCACTCTGTTCATGTGACTTGTGACATTCTGACTTGCTGCTCGCTATAACTACAGCATTAAAAAGAAAAGGTCCTTGCGGCCACTAAATATCTCGCATTCCGGCCTACAAAAGGTTGCAAAACAAACAGCAAAATATTTTTTTATTGGAACTGCGTAGCTGTTATTTATTCACTTCGCGTTTGATGAGCTCGTGACATAATTTGACACAGCGTGTCCATCGTACCACCACGATTTCACACATTCAAAAGCAGCACTCAATTATACTAAGCATTTAAAGGTATTTTTCCCTTGCACATGTGCACAAGCTACTGTCATGATCTGCCCAGCACTGACAGCAAAAGAAGCAAGGACACATTGTTGTAAGCTGCTTTTTTCTCAGCGTCTGATAATCGTTCAGTACTTCACAACTGCCAATCGACAGCAGGAGCATCAGTTTAGCCTCACAGAAAATGTTCGCGACAACACCGGCAAAATCGCACGAAACACAACTGCAGCTGTCATCGTCTCGGGCAGTGTGCTCTTCCCGTCAAAAACATCACCGCCAAACCGGGGTGCAGTCGAACAGCTGATTATGAGAACCACCTGACCACTGTTTTACATATGTGCACACAGAGACCTCGTGAGATTTGTACTCTAGGATGAAGTGATACATGTGGCACAAAAGAAAAATAAACGGCGGGGGGGAGGGGGGGGAGGGGAAGAAACTCGGGAAAGGAGGGCACAAAGAAAGCTATGTACAGGTGTTTGCTTGTGTACCCGTAATGTGGCCTACACAAGCCCGCAGCCTCGTGCTGCCCAGCTAAAAGGAAAGCTCAGCCCTAAAATCGAAGACAGTACTGAACATAATCCAACATCAAAAAGAGAACGAAAAGAGAAAAGACTGAGTGGGCAAGATGAAAGCACCTTTTTACCAAGCAGACACGGTTGCCCACAACATGAGGCTCAAATGAAGGTGAAAGATTGAGACGGAAATGGTAAAGCCAAAGCAAGATGTCCACATGCCAAAGCTCTCTTTGATCCTGTGTCCCGAGGCAGACGGCCTCCAATGTTGAAACAGCATCTGCGAATGAGGTGCATTTGTCAGATGCGCAGAGGCAGTGGCAAAGAGTGTGTGTGGCAGTAGAATGTGTCACTTTGCGAGACAGCCTGGCCACTGTAAAGGCGGCAGTAAGAGAGGAGGGGGCAAGGTCTTCCAAGTAGCGGATGGGATTAGACCGCACGAACTCGGGCTGCCGGGACGGCAGCGCCGAAGGCGTGACATGGCAGGACAGCTGCAACCAGACAAGTGTTCCGCCAACCAATGCAGCAAACCTAGGCCTGTGGCAACGCTCTTGGTGAACTCATGCCTTTGTGTGCAACGGAAGAAATGGAAGGCCGTGCAGGAGAGAAATGGGCTGCCAGAAGACAGTGCACACAGATGATGGGACAGCAAAAGACAAGACTGCGCAGGTGGCCAGCAACAGCAGCACAACGCTCTTGAATGGAGGGCACCAGAAGTTGTTTGGCCGCCATGAATTAGCGCCACTTTTTCGGAATGTGGGGCACTCGGCAACTTCTCCAAAAGCGCAAGCACGTGCACGCTGTTTCCACACAAGCGGCGTCATCGCGATGACCGTGTTGCCTCAGTTATGGGGCACAATGTAAGAAGATGCTCCCTGACTTCTGGGCCTCTTGAGACGACAGCCGAGGGTTGGCCAGAAAGGAAGGAGGACAGAGAGAGGGAGGGAAAGAGGGGGGGGGGGGAGCTGGGTGTCCAGGCCACTTGCTCAGACGAGCGCAGGCACTGACTGGTCGAGGGCACTGAGCAGGTCCTCGCCAGTGAGCAGTTGCTGGATTGGGGCATTGACCTCGGCATCCAGCTGGCTCAGGTCCTGCAGAGTTGGGATTGGCTCGTCAAGCAGGAGAGGAGCGGGACGTGGAGACAACGGTGGGCACCTCTGCAGAAACCAAACAACATGGGCGACATGATAAATCTGCCAAACTTAAGCGTCAGGAGTGTGTCACTCCTATCTTGAGCACTGAAACGAAGCAGTGTTCTGCTGGGAATAAGAGGCTTGATCTGACTATGGCTGGTACCAGGCTCAAGGAACACTGCAATACTGGTTTCTGTGTGTACACGTAGCCAACTCCGCTCTTTGTCCCAGCAGCGATTCTCAAATCCAGGTTTATTTGCTGTGCACAACATTATTCGATTGCTCTAGACACAGACACTGGGTTGCGTACCTATGTAGCCCCATCCGTGCATAAACCTAGCCCCTTAAACCCAGCTGTCACACACAAATCTAGGTTTACTTGCTCTGCACATCGCTGGATTGTTCTGTACATAGATTGGCACACTTTGTAAATATGCAATCCCATGCGCTCCGAGTCATGAAAGTAATAGTCCCTCCAACACAAACTAGCACTGAAAGGAGATGGTCATATTGCAAGTTGAATTTCATGTTTCGACATCTGGACAACAATGTACAGCCTGGGCTTTCCCGAAAAACTTGACGTAGTGAATTACTACATTCTTTTTATTCTCCCAGCCAGTTTTTAAACTCAGAGAAGCCATATGCCAAAACCAGCTGCCATGGAAATAAACACAGCTAGAAACTCTGTAGGCTTGTGCAAACATAAATTTTTGGGTTCGAAGCAAAGTCGAAGCGAACAGTAATTAGTGTAAAATAATTTTGAAGCGAACAGTTTGAATGGTTTTGGCATTTGCATAAAACATTCACATAAGTGCCTGATGTTGCTAAATCTAAAACAAAAAGTTGGTCTTTACTTGTAAAAAAGCAAACAGGTTCATCCCTGGAATCAGTTTATTTTCAAAGTGCGACAATTCAGATACTTTCATCCAGTTCAACATCTCTTACAACTACAACAACTCAGAAAATTTGTTTACAGGCTTTTTGCTTAGTGTTCTGTTTCAGTTTACTTAAAATTTTGTGGTGGTTTAGGCTGTAGAAGCATTTTGCATTTGCCTGTCGTGCATGGTTGTAATGCTGTGAAGTGTGACCTTGACTGCGCAATGCCGGCAGTTTATGCCACGTTAGAAATGCAGCTTCTGTAAGTGCACAGACAAACTGAATACTAGTACCAGTCTGAGCTTACAAGAGCACAGCCAGTGCAACTGACACCAGCAGACAAGCGGTGTACCATGAGCATCCAGCAATATGCTGCGCCAAGAAGAGACGGCATGGTTGTCTATGCAGAAAAAAAGTCACTGTGGGTATCGAGGTGCTGCGTTTCAATGCCTCATCCCCAGCTCATGCGTTATGACAGTCATTTGCCAACTCGAGCTTGGTGAATTGCTACCCGTTTAGCCTGGCAAAGCGGTCAAATTTACTCGATTGGTCTCGCAAGAGCCTTTGCCCACAAGCCATGACTGTCATACTCTGGTGTGCTATCATGTGCTAATAAAGCTATGTATATATTGGCGATCTGACTCCAGAGCATCATCTGCATCGTGTGAGAGAGCCGAAGAACACGGCCATAGCATCTTCCAGGCGGAGTGGAGGATCGTCGTGCCTTTGACCAACTGTCACTCGCTGCATTGCGTGCGTTGCCACTGATGCCCCCCCTTTGCACAACATGACAACCTCTGTCATAAGACCAAACAAATGTTTACAGAAGCAGTGCTTGTTTCTGGACTTTGCTTGAACACCAATGTGTCTCAGTGACTGTTAATTCTCAACTTGTGCCTTTGCAAACACTAATATGCACACACTTCATGAATAGCCAGGCAGCTGGAGAAGGCCCAGGTGACTGAATGCGGCATTTGAATGTGGAACGATTGCCAAGCAGTCGAGGACTGACCTTGTCATAGCGCAAGGTTTGGCACAGGTATCCATGGCAGGCGTCTTCTCCATTTACCAGCAAGTTAAGCAGCACGCTGTCTTTGTTCTGGAGCTGCAAGCCTGAAATGAAAAACCCATATTATAGAGGCTTCAGGAAGGAAGCAAATACAGTGCATTCCTAGCAAGAGGGAGTAGACCGGCTACCTAAGCTCGAGTAGTGTAGTAGTTATGCAAACGAAGGTTAGCTATGACACAAAATTATCATGCTTAAGGTCACAGCCCCACATATTGTGAAACAAGGGGCCATACAGACTGAAAATGATGGGCACTACGCAAATTTCAATCGACGTTATGTACAGTCTGCCTAATTAATTACGGGCTACGCATTCTCTCTTTCGTGAACGATATACTTGAGCAAGTGGGTGGATGATACTGCCACAAGTACGCAGGAACAGCTTGGAACAAGTGTCTTTACCAACACCAGACGAAAGTTCTCTTTGGCAAGCATGTGCCACTCAGTGCAGAATGCTCATAGACGATGGTATGCGGCACAATCCCCTCATAAAAGAAGCCTCAATGCCCAATGTTAAAATTTCTCAATGCTAAAAGTGTTAAAAAGAAAAGACACTACAATAAAGATTTAAAGAAAGAAGGAAAGTAAGAAAGAAACAGGTTGTGAGGCACGATAAGTCGCTCTACACCAATGATTAAAAAAGAAAGACAAAGGTGCCGAATGGTTAGAAAAGTAAGTTAACAGCATCGTCACAGCAAGAGATATCTTGGAGGCCATGGTCTGAGGATTTGCGCTGTAGCTGCTGACCACCAGATGCACACGCCTACTTAGGTACTACTTAATAGCTGTTAATAAGAAAATTGGGCCCTGCACCTTTGCCAAGACTACCTCAATGATACATACTACAGTCAGATGTCGATAATTTGAACTTGAAGGGTCCTGAAAATTTGTTAGAATTAAAGGAAGTTTGAATTGAAGGAAGCTAACTGAATGGAGGACTTACCTGCAGCGGCACATGCACACAGAGCTAACTAATACATGAGTGGGAAGTTCCACAAGATTTATTCACACGTATTTATATATTACAGTCAGTTATTAGGCGTATCGGTGCTCGCACTGTGATAGGAGTCGGCGGGTGCAAACGTATAATAAAAGGAAACATGTCCTGTGACAAAGACATTGGTGAGGATTACAAAGGCAGAGTTGGCGCCGTTGCTAACAGTGGCAAATTGTTTCAATGAAGAACACAGCACCGAACAGCAAGAAGCTTGGTAGCAAACGTCGATGAGATGTTCATTTGAGGGATCGCCAGCCGTCCGGGCTCAGGCGTGAGTAAGAGCGGGCGCGATAGAGAACATCTGGGGGCTTTTGCTCCTTGAATATACGTCTCTGCCTAGGCATTACGGACGAGGTTTGTTGGAGCGCTTTGTATGCTTTTGTCCCTAGGCATGCCGGCATTGCAGAGTGGGGTCGAGTTTGCCCTCAGATGGTGGCTGCCAGCGCAATGAAATAGGTGAAGCAGTGGGCACTGACGTCCCATTTGGTGACCGCTGTGTCGGACAGACTGTCTCGCACCTGTGGCACTCGTGCCAAGTCAGTCGTGCTGGACCATAGCTTTGTTGCGACTTACGGCCATGTACCTTGGACACTGATGTTTCCATGCGAGCAGTAGAGACAGTAACAGAGGCCGGGCCGCATATATTGAAAATGTAGAAGTCAGCACCTTAGCAAACGCTCAAATGAACGTCTCGTGCAAGCGTCGAAGTAGCTAGGCCCAGCGTTGCTGTGATGTGGCTACGGCTGCCAGCGGATCTGCGTGCGAGACCGCCGGCTCGAGGCGGTGCGATAATCAAAATGGCGGTGGTGGTGGCTTCGATTAATGCCGTTTCGAAACAGCAGTCATGGCAAAAAGTCCGGAAAGTCAGCTGGCGAAGGTTATTTGCGTCCGAAATTTCAGATGTTCGTATACACTGACTCTATGGGGTACATGGCGACGCTGCGACACTAACAGAAGTCACTAACCCATCACGAACAGAAGTAAACGGTAATGCGCGCCTGCACATGCCTGCGCACAAATTCTCGCCATGGCTTCTTTTTTCTTCGTGCGCGACGCTGAGAAGTCTCTCCTAAGCTTTTCCTCTATGGGCGGAGTGCGTTCGAATCAACCGTAGCAAATGCTTGCGCGTTCGAATTACCGAGCGTTTTCGCCCATTGGAATACTCATAGCTTTGATGGGACAACAGCGTCAGCTCGAAAAAACTGAAAGTTCGAATTAAGCGTGTTCAAATTAACAAGATTCGACTGTGTTCATTTATAACCAATATTTCCAAAATGAAATTTCATTGCAGTTGACCCTTAATCTCTCTCTCTCTCTTCCTGGCATGCATTAATTGGTTAAAGCGTGAATTACATGTCAAGTTTTGATTTCTCTGTTCCAAAATTCCCACGAGAAAGTTCTGGCAAGGAGGGACACTTACCTCGCAGGTCGACCCGCATCCTCTTGGGGCTGGCCAGCTGTCCAGCCCCTAGGGCCTGCTCCGAAGAGCCACGCTTTGGCGGTGGGTCCGGGGGGGAAGGCATCCCCATCTTCTGCTCCAGCGCTGTTGTCACATACGCATGATGCCGAAAGTCAGTCGCTCCAGACAGACCCCTTGTCAGGTGATTTCGCACTGCTGTTTGCTGCTGATGGTGTGGATGTGTCAAGCGTGATGACCTGTAAAACAGTGACACAAATCTTGTCCACTCTCAGGCTCCATTGCACAGTAGGCTAGTAAGGCTCTAGTTAGCACTTTCTCTTGTCTACGTTGCAGACACTCTCAATGCACAAGCCTTGCACGTTTTCGACTACCACAGATTACGCCATAACTGTTTACAAAGTGGTCATGCTTTATGTACACACAAGCAATGTTAGCGCACTCTGATACTTTGTCAGCCTTACCTCTAGCTACAAAGCGCTCTTGTCGAAACAAAACTGAAGCTAACATGTTGTGCTTGTACGTAACATTTGCTAATTAGGTTGACTGCTGCAGCTACATGAATGCCTGCGTGAAAAGTGCAGTAATGTAAGCTGGCTAAATTTAAAGCTTCACTTAATTTGTATGTCAAAATGCATCACTCACGCAAATGCATACTCCAGGGAAATACCTATATACCCTCTGAGAAAAATTAACCATCAAAGTGAATTCAGTAACAAGCAAATGCTTGCACTAGCCAGTCAAGACTGCCGAATTATCAAACTGAAGCACATTCCATGTTTCTCTTCCACAGCAAATGTGTTAATGTTATGAGAATCATTTTTCATGTCTCAATGGAGAGTCTGCAAGAAAAAATACATCCACGCCCCCTACAGGAGAAATTAAAGTCGGATTGGTAATTGTATTGGGGGCGAGCTCCATCACTGGAAAAGCTGGCGCCACCGTCGGCGTGACGTGACATGAGGGAGCATGTGGACACAGCGGCCGTGTCGGCTGCGTCGGAAGCGCCGAAGCGAGCTGAAAACGAAAGTTCCACCTGCGCTGCGATTCTGATTAAGTGTTGAGGCTTTCCCGCCTTGGGTGTCCGCTTGACAACATTTGAAATCACTATAGTAAGTAGTGGCTGCCTTTGGAGGCGTGCAGCATGGTAGACTACTCCTCGGTGCCACAGTGCCGGACGTACGCAACAGAGCCTGGTGTCAGCCTTATTCACAAGTAGCCGCAGGACAAGAGGCTGCGTGAAGCTTGGCTCACAAAACATAGGACCAGCAAACAGCCATCGGCTACAACTCAGGTATGCAGCAAGCACAGATGCGAGGAATATTTCTGCTACGACGCCGGGACTGCGATGTTCGGTGAGTAGCAGAAAACGCGCACTGAGACGTTCGCCCGCGCTCCCTGCCCGGCTAATGTCACGACGGTTTGGCCTATGAACTTGCTGATGCTAGACACTGGCAAGTTTACTGGAATTGAAAGGGAGTGGTAAGAAGCACATTAAACAAAGGCATGGCATATGGTCATGTTTGTGTTATGAATTAACACACTGGATTACGAAAAAGAAGCAGCATGAAATCGCCCGCTGAGTGCATACAGTGCGACGCAACTTTAGAAATAATATTGCAATGTCCAAGAATTTAGAAGAAGAAAAATATTGAATCGTCGTGACGGCACGTCACAGTCGCCGTAGGCGTCGAAGCCCCTTGTTAAAACTAAATTGTGTTTGAACAGCTCTGATAACGTCCACACAACAATGGTTGCTTGTGGACTCCAAATGCTCATATTCTGCGGCCTAAAGCTCATGGCACGGTGCGAAAACGATCTCAGTGAAAGTGAAACATTGTGCGCGGACATGCATGCAGACGTGCAAGCGGTCACCGCAAGCCCGTTCGATCGCTGCATGCAATGAGGCTTCGTTCTGTTATGCGCCATTTGGTTATACAGACCGCCCACTGTAAGAACATATTTCACATAGTTTGCGCTCAGCGATTGCCGACCTTTCACGCAAGCTGGTTCGGGAGACTCCATCGCGGCGACCGTGCGCAGTGGCTTTCACTGTACATATTTGACAAAGAGATGGCGCCTGTAAACGATTCTGTGATTTCAGTTTGCCCAAGAGTATTATTTTGACAGCAATAAAGTTCCCTTGTTTTGAGAGTACTTACAGAAATGTACAGGAGGGCTGCCGCGTGGTGTTTTTATTAAGCGCCGTAAGCCAAACCTATGAGGAACGCGCTGCGTGATCCCTCATACTATGCAAGGGTGGCGCTTCCGACAGATGGCGACTCCGCAGGTCCTCGCCCCCAATAGTGTTCATTGTAGTGATATCAGTAAGCAGCATTTTTAGATTCACTTCATCATACCCAATAATTTGTCATATCTGTGTTCGTCATAGCGAGGTTTGAGTGTGTTAGCACCACACAAGTCACGGTTTAGATTTCCAAGCATTGACCTTGCAGAAAACAGAAAAAATGCCTAAACGACTCTGTGTACATTTTCAGTTGCCCCCCTCACCTTGCCAAGTCTTGTCGTGGTGGCCCAGAGGCTCCTAATGACCTGGGATGGTTCGTTCGTGCTCGATGTTTGGTCCACTCCCGTGACCTCGCTATAGGTGGTGGGAGTTCAGCTGCCAGGAGGGCAGCCAGGCTGGACTTTGGGTTGGGCCCTAGGGAGCCTAATGTTGGGCTCGGAGGAGACGGTGAAGTGGCGAAGAATGTCGGGCTGCAAGCAGTGGCCACAGATTCTTTACTCCAAGCAGGCAGAAAGGGCTGAAGCGATGGAAGCTACAAAAGCCTGCCTCAAGGTTCAGATACCCAACGTCAACAAGTGTACTCTGCAAGGATTTCTGGACTCGTACATACGATCGCACTGACAGAAAGTTTGCAAACTAGAGATACACCAGATTGGTTTTTACAGGGCATAGGATGTGTTTTTGAAAACCACTACCGTATGTCATGGTGCACTATTAACAAGTGCTCAGAGCCTAGGGTTTCAACCTGCCAGTTAATAAAAATGGAGGTGCAATTTATAAGGCAGCTGGTATTTGCTATACATAGTGGGCTTGCTGGTGCACACCGCATGCAATGCAATGCCTTCCTCTCGATTCTATGCCACTCTTGTCATCCACTGTTCACGACCAGCCGATCCCATTGGTAACACAGGTGGAGCATCGCTCTGACCACTAACGAAGCATGAAAGAGACCAGTATTGGAAACAGCATTGGCTACAAAACAGCGGATCTGGGCGTGTCTACGTCCAGGGAAAGAGCAACTACACCATGTAGGTACAGCAGGGTTATGGCAGCACACACTTTAAACCACAGTTCTCGGCTGTATCCGCACCTGTTGCAGAGAGAGCTCCGACTGGAGGAGCTTCCAGTAGGAGAGTCTTGGGGTCCCCACATGACCGAGTCGGGAGGACTGAGCAGGGGAAAGTCATCTCCAGTCATAGAGATGTATGGCGCTCGCATGTCAAAGTCATCATCCTGTGAAGAAAGAAAGAAGAAAAAACAAAAACAAATTAGTGGCAGTAGGGTAACATACAAAATCAACAGTAGGGCAAGACACACGCTTTTATTTTCCCTGCCAGGCACCAAGAGGAAGTCCAACCTAGTCCCTGCCCTGAACAGTTACTGATCATAAAGCACTCTGGAAACATCAGTTGCACTTTTGCTTGGTTCAAATCAACACCATGCTGTCAATTGATGATCTTTAGTTATGCTGTCACTGCTATATGATGTACCATCTGTTGCGATGCCTCCTTTGATTTATTCAAAGAGGAGGGGAAGGAGGGGAGGCTTGCAATGTAAACGTTTACCACCTTGCTTGCACCAAGTTTGTGCACCACCTTTGTCTGCTGTGATAAGGCAACTTTCAGATGAAAGTGAAACATTTCATGTTATGCCCTGCGTTGCCACTCTGGTAATGGCCCCTTTGGCTGATGACAATGCAAACAAAGAATCAAACATGCAATGACTTGTGCAGCCCACCTGGAGATCTGTATGCCCCTCTGGTTTTAGGTCGAGACCAGCAAACCGGTCCACAGGGCTTTCAAGGCTGGGAACGTCCGAGCAACTGCTGCTTCGTCCTTCGCCATCCGAAGACGGTGGTGTGCCACATGATCCTGGCGATGACAATGGGTCGCTGTCCTCGCGGTAACTGAGAAAGGGATCCTTCCGACCCAGCGGGCAGTCTTCCTCGGGCTCGGGAGGAAGCAGTGCATAGTCTGGCAGCAGTTTGGGTTCATCGCCATAGATGTCCGACAGGGAAAATGTGTCACCAAGCACATCTGCGTATGAGATGCGAATGTCAATGCATCAGGTCGGTTCTAGAACTTGGAACAGATGTCATAGTTCAAAAACACTAGTTACTAGGAGGCTAGCTATTTGTTCCCCACATGCAATGCACTACAAAGGATAGATGACTGACACAGGGTTTCAAGCAAACTTCAATTTTTTGCTTGTTTGTGTGAGGCAGTGAGGATGTTGAATGTCTTTTTCTTGAATAGAGCGTTGAATATAATCAAAAACTTGTTTAGCTGCCGCATTGGAAGCATAACTGCACTCAGATTCCTATACCTATTTTTCATGGGAATGAGTATTTACATTTATGAAACAAACAGTAGGCCACCTAGTAGTAGTAACTTCAGCATAAACAATGCGTTTTCCCTTAATTTGGTTTTCACCTTTACAGCTTTACCTGAACATTGATGGAATGTCATAGCAACCTTATAATACTTTTTTTTTCTCGGTACAAAGCGAAACTATTTGCAAATGCAGCCTGTACTAAAAGACGTATGATCCTCACTGCAGGTTCTTCTATACAGTGTGAGGAGCGAATGCGTACCAGAAGGCAGACCCTCCAATGGAATGCTGTCGTCACCAGCCCGTGGTGCCAAGTGAGTCAGGTCATCAACTTCATCTTTCAGCACTGCACATGAAAGACAGAAAGACCAGAGTTACAAGGTGGTGAGTTGGACTAGTTGTTTAAGGTTCACGTTGAAAAGATCTTGACGCACACCGGCACCTCTTGTAACCTTTTGTCTATGTGCCGGTGTGCTTCAGTATCTGTTGGACAAGACCAGGGTTACTCCTGCGACCACATAAACATGTTTGTTCTTTAGGCCTATAATGTCAGGCAGGTAGCGTGGTTGCATCCAGTCTGTGAACAAGTGATGGAAAATTGGTCAGCGCACCGACATCCAGGAAATGCATTTTCAATTCTTGCAATGACCGCAGCAAATAAAGACTTGTGCATATGCTTTGAGCCAGTGATTCAATTCCTTTTGGGGAAAAACAGAAAATTACTGAATGTAGGCCAAGCTAATGTTTAGTCACTCTGTAATTACGAGGACTCACTAGAAGATGCACAAGGCATCATCTGTACCACCGTGACTTTTCTTCAATGAAGTCTGCAGCACCTCAGAGTAAATTATTGCAACTTTCACAAATTTATTGACAGTTCAGCATAATATGCTACTGAAGGGAGGGAATAAGTTATCGCTGACAGTGTTCCAACAGTGCAAAGAACAAAGAAAGAAACAAAGAAATGCAAACGACAGGATAGGCGCTGCTGTTGTACACATTTCTTTTCCTCTTTGTCCTATGCCCTTGCCAGATCAAGGCATTGTTGGATAAAGTCTCATTCAGACATTGTTATCGAATCATCTGCATGACACTGACATGACCCACTAAAAGCAGTAAAAAAGTTATGCGAATTCTACGCTGTGGGAATTGACATAAGCAAAGTTTTCTGTGCTGTTTGCTTTGATTGACGATAATGAACGGTGATTCTGACTGTGAATGTTTAATTTCTTCAGCGTTTAAGTGCAATACGAGAGTGGCAAGTTGATGGCGAATGTTCCTTTGCGTGCAACACTGCTGTTTGTCTGCGTAGCACACAGAACACACAGAGAGACGTGTTTGCTTGAGGCATTGTTGCGTGCCATTGTTCATAACGTCCGAGAAGGCTAGCACATTAGCACTGTCATTGTCTCACACGGCACATTGCACTGTGGCAGAAGTGTTAAACTTTAATTTAAGTATGGGCCTGTACGTGCCAAAACCTTGCGTGCACCCCCTGCTGTTTGTTTGTGTAGCATACAGAACACGCAGTGAGATGTGTTTGCTTGAGTGATGTGCGTCACTGTTCATAACCTACGAGAAGGCTAGCAGTCAGTACCTGACATGGCACATTTCATTGCGGCAGAAGTGTCAAACATTAATTGAATTATGGGGCTGTATGTGCCAAAACCACAATCGGATTATGAGACGCGCCATGGTGGCAAACTAAGGATTAATTTTGACACCCTAGTGTTCTTTAACGTGCACCTAAACCTAAGTGCACTAGCGTTTTTGTATTTCGCTCCCGCTGAAATGCGGCTGCCATGATTGGGATTGAATCTGCCACCTCGCACAATGCCATAGCCTCAAAGCTACCACGACAGACACAGAAGGGTTGACATGACGTGGGTCCATAGTATTACCTAGATGCTACAGAGCTTTAATGCGGCTTTGAGTCTGCACACCATGTATACGTTGTCTGCTTGACAAATTTGTATGCCGTTTATTTTTCAGAAATAGCAGAAATGTACTGTACTGTAGCTTGACCTTAAATTTATCCAATTTGTCCGCTACCACTGCTGTGTCTAGCAGTAGCATTTCCTCGCCTTCTCACGTCACCCCTTCCCTCTCCCACCTTCGCCCCATGTATGGGAACTAAGACTGAGGAGTGCCAAGGCTGCCATTCACTTATTTTATGGCTGCGTTGATTCTTCTACCCATTCTCTGCCTGCTCTCTCTACCTCCTCCCCTCCATTCTATCCATCTCCTTTCTGGACGGTTGCACGTTAGTGGAAAGGTAAGCGCTGCAGTTTCTGCAATGCTTTGGCGGGGGGTCACGGATAACTACGGCCATCAAGAGGCTATTGTGGCAACGCCCAGGAAGTTTCAGAGGGCACTGTGCTCATGCAACGTGATGCAGATATCCAAATGAGTTTCTCGTGTTGCCTACCCTCTCCAGCTCGATTCCACTGTGCATATGCATGCCCTGAACCACCTCCCAACACGGTGTGCAAGACAGCAGCAGCAGCAGTAGAAAAGTAGAAGGAAGAGGCAAAGAAAGCTTCAGTTTAATACACGAGCAGCCACCAGGTTCCACTTGATGACCAAGCAAAACGAAGCGAAGTGCTGGTGCACAGGCCCACCTGCGGCGGGGCTCTCTTCATCAGGGAATATGAGGAAGCCCTTGCTCATGTCCGCTGTGAGAGGAGCAAAGATCTTGCTCGTGCTGCTGGTGAAACACAGGGGCTCCCCCTCCTCCTCCTCTTCTTCCTCTTCCTCCTCTTGTTCCTCCTCTTCCTCTGCTGCTACTTGAGCTACAGGGGTGGACGGCAGTGGCTGCAACTTGGGCTCTGGCCCCGGCTCCGGCTGCACAGCGGGGGTCAGTTGCTGCTCCGCGAGCACTTCATGCCCCTCGCTGGCACCACTGCATATGAAGGCGGAAAGGAAACATGAACAACGGTAGGGGCACTTGATGCATGGACTAGCCCTGCTGATTGTGCGACGTCCCTCAGCTGCACTAGTGCAGAGAGATTACATTAAACACCACTCCACAACAAGTAAAATTAGAACAACTTGATGACCTTCACTTCTGGCCATGTGAGTACACCTGTTTAAAAAAAAAAGAAACAATGAAATTATATGAATTATAAAGTAATTCATTTAGCAAATAATTACATAGTAATCCATTTTACAAACTATCCACAACTGAAACTTCACATCAGTTAATAAAAAATGCTACTATGGGCTTTGTATTAGATTTTCCGTGCTTAGATCAGACTTCTGAAGTATCATGATCAGCCTGTCAAAAGTGATACGGTGGGCTTTGTGGGGTTAGGGCAGGTGCTACATTTCTAGAAGCATGAAAACAGAGGGTCACCGTTGCTAGTTCACTCCACTGAAGAGTAAACTCTTTAAACAACTTTTGGCCATAGACTATCGAAGACTATGACACAAGACAAAGCTGAGACCATAGACATAAATTGTGCATATGGTGTACACTTCTTTGTCCTGTTTTACGTGCTGGACTCCAAATCATGCCGAAATAACCAGCCAAACTCCCTGCATCTTGACTCTCCACGATTCTTGCTTCCACCTGAATGCAAGCACACATATGGAAATTTAAGCTACTAATGTCCCATGATAACTTTACCTATCCTGCGACCTGTCTTTTCGCTATTACATCAAACGCTAACATTGTTCACTTTTGCTGTTTTAACAGCCCATGCTGTAAATTAAATATCAGCATTATCAGCATGCTAACAAAAATAAATGTTAAGCAAATATTTTATTATCATCATCAGCATGGGTACGCACCATTGCATAGGTGGAAAGTTTTCATTTTTCCGAAAGGGGGCGGGGGGGTTGGGGCTGGCTGCAGCCAGACCATCTTTTTGGACCCCACCCATATATATATATATATGAAGGATAAGAAATGAAACCCAGGCACCGATTGTTATTAGTCAAACAAAGACACCGACAACAGCATAGGGGAAATCGCATGTACTTATTTGTTGAATTCCAGCGATCCCAATTAGTCCGTCTTCTGCTTGCAAATTTCCTAGTTTCATCACCCCACCTAATTTTCTGCCATCCTTGATTGTGCTCCCCTTCCCTTGGCTTACATTCTGCAACATTAATGGTCCACCGGTTATCTATCCTATGCATCACATGGCCTGCCCAGCTCCATTTTGTTCCCTTAAACGTGAACCAAAATATCGGCTATCCTTGTTCACTCTCCGATCCACACCGCTCTCTTCCCGTCTCTTAACATTATGCCTAATAAAGTATTTCGTTGTCATCAAGTGCATAAAAGAACTTTGTGTCTAGCCTATTCTGAAAAACAAGTTCAGAAAGACTGAGTGGAAATGTGACCGCTTGCAGAACTACATTTGAAAAGACAGAGGGGTGGGGAGGGAGAAAATGTGAGAATGGAGGCACTATCTTTGCAATATGCATCGTAAAAATAACATATTTTAAACATTGTGGCTGTAACATCACCCATGAAAGCAATTGAGGAGGGGCTTCTTTAACCCTTCGACATTAGGGTCACACAGCAATCTGTTCCACTTGCAACAAGCATGGGCAGGCAGGAACTACTACGAGCATCCGTAATGAAAACAACAAGGCCCTTCCAGAGCTGCAAGCACCGAGCAACAATGGCTGTAGCGGGCAACAGGGATGCCTTGAGTGACATCACAATGCAAGCAGCCATCGACTGCCAAGAAGGAACAGTGGGGGGGGGGGGGGAGCACACTTGCCTCAGCACATAATTGACGCAGACGACGCATTGTGGCTTGCTGCAGCTGCCGTTCTCGTAGATGAGGGTCGCCTGGGTCAGCACCCACACGCAGCCACCATTCTTGGCCAGGAAGCGGTACTGGCCTGTCTGGCACTGGCCTTTGGCAAACACTGTGCAAAGAATGCATGCGCAATGAACATGTGAGCAATCCATTGGTTCACTTCAGCTCAGCCGTACACTGCAGCAGGTAATACGAATGCCTGCAGTACTCCGATACACAGTAGGCAACGCTTTGAAACCTAGAGAGACTTCTCTCACGGATTGAACTTGTGACCAAGACATAGTGCATGACATATGAAAGATGTAGATATACATCTTGTAATTCAACGTAGCATTAAGTCTCATACCTTTATACAGCATGTAATTACTACATGAAACTTGTTAGACATCTGAGCTATTTTACCCCTGAACAAGAGGTGTGACATGTCTCTGCGATCAGTGGCCACATAGTACATCTCAAACTGGAAGCCTAAAGGTGCACAAATGACATGTGATTTGATGTAACTGTACTTCCACAAGCTGTAGTTATAACATGTGAAATGGGTACCTTGCATAAAACGTTGTAGATTAAAAACAACTGCACTGTGAAATGCGTGAAGCGAGACTTCTGTGACTGCGCCACTTGCACAGCTTCCACATTGTTGCCTGATAAGTATGAAACAGAACATAACTACAATGAAAGCTTAACTCAAAAGCCATGGTGAAACAAAAGAATTGATATAATTGAAAATGTTAAGATATGGCATAACTATGCAACAGCTTGGTAAAGACAGACGAATGTGAGCAGTACTAGCAGTGGCATTGTGTTATTTGCCTTTGTACTTGCCCTTATTGAGCCGGTTTTTTTTTTTTTCTTTCCATCACGTGTTTGCACTGGCTTGTCGAATTCTCTCTCGTGCTCAACAGATGATTAGATGAGCACACGAATCCAATAAATTTAGAATATAAGGTGTAAGCTATAGTGTCCTATACCCAAATGCAAGAAAATAACCCTCGCACCCTTTCCTCTCCAAATGGAGTACTAACAATTGACTTTAATGCTTAATCATAGTAAAAGAAAAAAAGTCACACAGACGTGCAAACACAAAATAACAAAAAGATAGAAACGCTTAGATACAACTGCAATGGACATGCAAATTATGGCCTTTTTCAAAAAGCACAACAAACATGTCTTGCAAAATAAGACAGACTAAACTTCTGTTGGTGTTCAATGAAAATGTGAGAGAGCATCAATGGGTTGAGTTAATAATTTGAGCTGTTGTAGTTAGCATTGAAAAATTTAAGAGACACCTTCTCAGCTGTAACATCAGCTGGAGAACTCCACTGCCGTGTGCTTGCTGCCTCAAGGCTATTTAATGTGTCTGATCACCTTTACCTGCTCAAGTTATTGAAGTGTTTGAAATAAGCTAGTACACTAGAGTTTGTATACCTTTGAAACTTTAGTTACAAGAATTAACCTTTCAGACCTTACACTAAGGAGCATGTGAGCATGTCTCAATTATGCTAAGAAGCGTGGGGCTTGTATGCAATTCACATAACTGGTCAGGCTGAGGAGTTGCTGTACACTGCAACTGTACATTGTTCACTGCCTTTGTTAAAATTTCATTTGGTATCTGCACAAGATGAAGAGAACCATTAACAGGTCATTTATCAGTTTGCATATAATGGTACTGTCATGCAACTGTTATTCAATTTATCAACACTGAGGTTACTGCACAAAGTATGGCAAGCGCTGGAGTTAACTGAAACACAATGTCAGAAGCAATGGTCCTCTTAGGCCTGTGCCATCCTCTTGAACTTTGCAATGCTTAACTCTTAAAAAGCTTAAGCACAAGTGTGCATAATGTGTTTGGTGTATGTGATAGTGATCTATCAAAAAGAAAGAATAGACTAATGCCAAAACTAAGACATTCAAAGTCGTTTTCTGAGTGCTATACCCTTTGCCAATTAAGCAGTCCACCGACACAACAGAATCCCACAACAGCATGGAAGGCTCCACTGTCATGAAATGCAAGGTGCAGTATCAAAATGCCATTTTCAACCGTGAAAGAGTGGCAATTTGTAGACCTATTTTTATCACTTCTTGCGAGGACAAAGGCCACATCAAAACGCCACGAGAAGTGTGGGCAAAAATGCACACACGCCGACTGCTGAACTGGAATCAACAAAAAGAAAAGAAAGAGTAAGAAAAAAAAATTTGAAACTTGCACAGACAAGAAACTCAGCGATAGCCATTCTGCAATGCCAGGAGAGAAAAAAAAAAAAAAGAAGGGAGGGAACGTAAGAAAAAAAAATGAGGAGCCAAGAATAAGACAAAGGAAAACATGTCCTCCGGAGAAAAAAGAAAGGGAAAAAAAAATGACCCGAGCGCTAGACAGATGGCTTGCAGAGGCAAAAGCTTGGACTGCGTCAGTGGCCAGAAGCGAAGCCCAAAATACACACTGCCAGGCAGGAGTGAGTGGCCCCTTGCTGGATGCCAGGAGGGAGCACCAGAGAGGAGACCATTAATAGGAGGAGGCAACGGAAGAAGGCATTCCATACAGACTGGCACGCTTTCAAGGCTGGGACCAAACGTTGCCTCCAACGCCCACAGCTCTTGAACTTCCCCATGCTCCTCACACAGTCGCTATACCTGAATACTGCAGACAACGGCCCGCTCCCCCTCGCCCCACCAAACCTGCCCCCCCATCCCACTCGGAAAATAGCTTGACTGATGCACGCGGATATTCATGTCCGTCGACAATGTTCAAAACAAAATGCCCTGAAAGGCTGCCGCCTACACCTGTTTAGCTGGCAATTTATTACCTTCTATATGAGTCTTTCATTCCTATACAGCGCTGCTGTTTTCAGAGTTTCTCTTGTTTCATTTCACTCATCTTGTAGCAAGCTTCTTCTATATTTAGCATTTTGCAAACAGCCAGAACTATTTTAGAAGGACGGGCAGGAAATGACACAATGATTGAAGCAGTATTGTGGAAGAGAGAAGGAGCAAGTCTAACAGGAGTAGAACGGACACCATGCTAATTGCCATATGAACAAGTAGTATCTAATAAATGATCTATGGCACCACGACTGTTGAGGAAATTCTGAAAATTAGGACTGAAGATTCAGTGTAAAACTTCAGGTGGCTGAACCATTGGAAGAAAACGTCAAGTACAAATTTAAGGTAAGCTCCAGTCCCTGCGTCGCTGCACTCGAAAGCATGAAAAACAGGCTGCTCACATAATTGGTACCACTTTGATTGCTAACATGCATCAAGAAATTACAGTGCCATGTTGGTGAAACGTGTTGCAATATTGTTCACAATGTTCTCGCATTCCAATGTTCAGTTGGACGTTCATTTGCAATTAAAAAAATACCTTCTGCAAATGAAAATGGAGTGAGAAATACTTTGATTTAAACATAGAGAAATATTTTTATACATTGTCTTTAACATTTCCTGAAGCTTCAGCAGCGTTTTAAATATCTTAGATTGCGCAGCATTACAATGCTTACTATGCAAGACGCTTGAGCAAACAATGCCTCCAAATATATATGCTAAATAAGAATTAAAAAGAAAGCCTCACTGGAATGTTAACAATCTGCTAAACAAAGGTCGTTGGTGCATTAATAGAAGGTTTAATGACACTTCTACATATATAATTTTTCGAGTCCTGAATGGATATCAATTACAGGTTGATCTCATCAAGCCACCGTTCACGAGTAAAAGGGGAAAATGCGAAAGCGGGAAAAAATTTGTTTACACAACGCCCCTTTCGGTGGAGGGACTCACCCAAAACAGTCGATCCGGCAATTATATCCCAGCGTAAACTTTTTTTTTTTTTACTTTCAAAATGCTATCCAGCGGGCATCCAGTGCCGCCGCTTCGAACCGTTGAACACGCTTGTAACGGCTCCGAGATGATGTACTAGAGAACCGAGGGGAGAGGAGGAGAAGGGCCGTATCATCCAAGAAACGAGGGCCCTTATCAGCAGCGCCGGCTTATCGTCGCACCGCGCGGAGGTGAGGAGGGGGAGGGGGTTGCGACGGCCGGCCGATATGACGCCTCCTCTCCTCCTCCGCCGCCTTATCGCTGCGCCACGATGAGGCCACGCAACAAAGTGTTTTCGGCGAGATTGCGGCGCGCTCATCTCAGCATGCTGAGAAAAAAAATAAATAAAACCGCCGAGCCCCGCGGGAAGCCCCCTTCCTCCCACAAAACCAACCAACAAAAAAACGCGTGCTGATGCAGAGATATTCCTTCCTCCAACAAAACACGTGCTCCAACAAAACAACTCGGCGAAGATTTCCTTTCGGCCGCTTCGGTGGCCGAAAACCCGCCTCGAAATCTACCGGTCTCCAGACAGCGGATATGCAAATGCAATATAGGACGTCACCAAATAGCAACAGCAAGTCTTCGTTTCACTACAACTCCGGCGCCTTAATTAGCGTAGACATCGCCAAATTGAATATCGTTTAGTTTAAAGAGACGCACCAATGAGGAACACTAAATCAAATCTAGGCTGATAAGAGTATTCTTTTGAAATTATACTTTCGTTGATTTCGCGGTAAGGAGGTCATAATAGAAGAGGAAATCAAGGCCAAACTTCCATTTAGCGAATTTCGCGCCGAAAGCCCGACGCCGGTACGTCAGTGTGACGTCACGGACAGTATTTCCTCTCAATGGAGCCGGTGGGACGCAGTAACATTTCTCGAACGTGCCAGACGACCCAGCTACGCCACTGCATATGGATCCGGGACCTCAAAGAGGAGGTGCGGCGTAATACTAACGCATTTCCCTCGCACTTACCTCTAAATGCATTTTTCCCTCTTTATTATAGGGTCCCCCTTTGACACCTCGAACCTTCACAGGGTGCTGTGTAGGGGTCGATTGCGTCGCGACTGGCGACGAGGAAGCGGCAGGGCGTTCTTTATCTCATCGGCAGCGCTCGGCCAGCAGCATGCAATTTTCGCCGTCATCCGACAGGAGCCGACCTTGTTCACCGAACGCACGCTTGAGAGCAGCACGATACCGCTGCGCTAACGCTCAGTCACGTGGCTTTTTACTCATATTTAGCGGGCTTTCATTGCAAACCGAAAAAAAAAAAAAGGAGTACGTGAGACGTACCGTAAAGGAAAGAACTCGATCGGTGGTTTCTTAAGGTGCTCTACAAATCTGCTTATCATACTTAGAGTCCCGAGCCAATAATTAAAAAGTTGGGTAATGAAAATGAGTTACGGGGAAAAAATTGTCTTAGTCACTACAGGCTATTGCGAATAGTGTGCGTTCGGTTCAATTCTCTTCCGACGCGCCTTTCATACTTAAATTCTTGGCTCAGTAGTTATGTGGTACACCCTGTATATGGCCAAGTTCTCCCTTTTCAATGTAATGCACTAACTTTTTCATGTTGTTTTTGACTTGCGCAGGAGCGAAAAAAATATATTTTTTTAATTTATTGCAGAATTTCCCTCAAGAAATGATAGTGATGAGGACGACACACGAACTTCGCAGCCTCTACATGCCTCCACATTAAGCCTCCTTTTCTTTCACCGAAATTGAGTTTGGGTTGTTTTATTTTTAATGGTTATGACAGAATCTTCCATTTTTATAAAATCATGCAGGCTATCCGATCTCTATCTTTCGAATAGAACT
Source organism: Dermacentor variabilis (assembly GCF_050947875.1). Classification (NCBI taxonomy): domain Eukaryota; kingdom Metazoa; phylum Arthropoda; class Arachnida; order Ixodida; family Ixodidae; genus Dermacentor; species Dermacentor variabilis. Next base: position 153,769,711 of record NC_134574.1, read on the forward strand.
TACCCTTTATAAAATTTTGACCTCTTATTTTACACATTAACCAGCACGATTCTTGGTCAATCCAGCAAAGTGGGTATGTGCCAGTAGATCACCAGATTCTGCATCTACATCCGTGCAGAGGGAATAAAAGTGATCCGCCGTCCTATCTTGCCATTTGCTTTCTCGTACCGATAGCGCATTCCACTTCGGGGTATTGGCTGAGTCAGATGGCATTATCAAAAGAAGTTTAGTGATTACTGAAAAGAACAAATTATGGGGAATAACCAAACAAATAAAATTTATTATCACGAAAATGAATTCTCCGTTTTCCCTTTTCTATCTCATTTTCTATAGTCGAGAGAGAGAGAGAGAGAGAGAGTAAATTTTGTGAGCGAAGAGAAGGGTTATTGGGGAGGAGCCCTCATTCCAAGGCCCTTATGATGGCGGTAGCGGCGTCCATTGCCCAATGGGCATCCACTGCAAAATAATTTACACCCTTAAAAGCGAATAAGGTGTAAATGTGTATAACTCACACCCTCACATCCAAAAAAGGGTGTAAGAGTGAGTTATAGACCGATTTACACCCCTATCCATTTTTAAGGGTGCAAATTATTTTACAGTGCAGGCTGAAGTACGCTGACACAGTCTGACAGACCTTTCAGTCTCAGTTTTCAATGACCCAACAATATACTAACAAATAACCCATGCGACAGAGACCAATTAAACGAAGGTGTATCGCATGCTTGTTTTTCCTTCTTTTTCAGCCGGACTGAGGTGCCAGGTAGGCTGTCTTTCGTTATTTGTAATGGCTAATCCGTGTCTCTCTGCCCTTCGGCTGGCGTCATCTTCAGCCCATTGCAAGCTAAACATCCTTAAAGGGGCGCTGAACCAGTTTTTATCCAAGTGGATAAAGTTATTTGCAGTGAAAACAGGCTGTTTCGGAAATCCTCTGCCGCAAAACGTACTTCAACGCGTTCACCAGAAGCGGAGTTATATTGGTAATCAAACACGGCCTCCGCTGCGCTCCCGTTCCTTCTTCAATGCCTCGCACAGCGAAGGCTACGGCGCAGTGAGGCGTGCCCCACAGCGCTCCGCCTTCTAAAATGTCACCGTGGCGCGCAGTTCAAATGTCATTTCGGATGTTAATGTAGACGCAACGACTACCGCCTTTACTACTGCCTATGATGCACTAAACATAGGCCAAACGCGGTTGTCCTAAGCGAGCCGCAGTGCGCTTAACCAGTGGACTCGTGGCGGCACCCCGCGGCGGCCGCGGTACCTACGCCATGTAGCCGACCGCAGCTTGATTGCCAGCTATCGGCCAATAGCAGCCGTCCAAGGGAATGACGAAATAGTGCGTCCGATGACGATATAGTGCGTCTACAAGAGAGTGAGGAGATGGCCTCCTGTTGAAAAGGGAGCGTTTGAGGGAAAGGTGACTTCGCGATTCGCTTGCGAGCTTCGCGCACCGCGTACGACAGCAGAACTTGGCCGACGTGTTCACAGCAGCGTGTGCTACCCGCGGACGATGTTATTTCGTCAAGCTCAAGCCCGAGGGGTGGTTCCATTGCACCTTTAAATTTTCCAGTACAAGAAAAAAAAAAGAAAGAATTGCAGTAAAGCATGCTCCACTGCGCCTAAATCGAAGGTGTACAATGAAACATTGTATACTGTTTCTTTTTTTTTCTTTGGAGTGCAAGAATTGACGCACAGAAAATGAAACGGGAACGAAAACTTCATGATGATTTTCATAAAAACGCGCTGAAGACGAAGTCGAAGGAACACATACGACAGGACATACGCTTACACATACACATCGACATACGCTTCGACTTCGACGTGTTCCTTCGACTTCCTCTTTAGCGCTTTTTTATGAAAACAGTCAAGATGAACCAACTCGCTCAAATCAAGGTATTGTTGAAAAAACTTCATTTTCTGCGCGTCAATTGTTGAGACGCTGTCCTGTCTACCGTTTGCGTTCCTACTTCTTTCTCTGCGCGTCAGTTCTTGCGCTTCAAAGAGAACAAAAAACAAAAACAGATCAATATCGACCGACTACGCAGACTTGCCGCAACGCTGCAGCGGAACATCCGGGCGGCTGCACGTCGAACGCCCATGCACGTGCAGCGCAGGTGACCTAAATCGTGCCTCCAACTACACTCCTCGGCGTGCCCTTATCAGCTGCCCAGGGCTTCCCTCCAAGCTGATCAGCGGGAGCCATGTACTGCGCAGGTACTTACGTCGCTGACGTCAACGACACCGCTCCTCCGATCACACCGAGAGAATTACAGTACACGTACGCGAACGTCCGCTTTCTTCTCCTCGTTCTCGCAACGGTTGCAGGGAGTATTGACCACGCGTTTTACTGAAAACGCCGGCTAGTCCCGAGGTGTACGTCAGACAGAGAGAGAGAGAGAATCAGATGAAAGGCAGAGAGGTCGGCCTGTGCTTGTAAGCCCCAACTCTGCACAGGGTTAAAAGGCAAGTGGACAGAAAAGACTGACGTGCGCTAAACTTCAAGAACTGCAAGGCTTGCAACGCTGCTATAGACTGCAAGAAGCTCGAGCCCCGTAGTCGATGACGAAGTTTAGGCAAATGCGCGGAAGAGCACGCGCAATGCCGCAATCCAACACGACTCGCGGAAGGTAATTCCACAGATTGTAACTTCGTTGCACACATTGCAGGCAACGCCGCTACGAATTCTCTTGGGGGGCTTATCTCACCGTTCGCATCCGCGACCAAGAAGTAGTGCGTCCCGTGTGGAAGACAGACGTGGGTAGGATTCATGTAATTCAATGGGGCAAGTGACATTATATATATATATATATAGTTCCATGTGGTAATTCGACACGGAAAAGTGTGACGCGATTATGACATGGAAGGATACGTCGCAGGTCCGAACCTATTTACCGTCGAACGAGCGGAGTGACACGTTTCTGCGAACCGGCAGCCACGGCGCACCACCTGCGCTCGCGACCGAAACATAGTTCGCGTCGCGAACACACAGTACGCACACAGTGCGCGATTTGACGAAACCTTGCGTCCACAAGTTGTGGTTGCGAAATACGTCAAGTGCCACAGTTATTCCGTAGAAAGCATCGCGAGATCCACATCAAACTGCAACACGAAACTCGCGGAGTGAGACATTTGTGACCAGACTCACCATTCTGCATATCACGTCAACAAAGGGTACGCGGTGGAGCGCGTATGGACCGTGTTGCGTACTTTTTGAACCTGCGCGCAGCGCTACAAGTTTCGGTGTAGCGTATTCTCCCAGGACCCCATCTACAATACATTGCGCATTTCACTAAACTTTTTTTTCAAAGTTAACTCGGCAACTATTACATAGAGTATATTCATCCGGAATACGAAGTCAAATATGCCTGCGGAATGGCAAGAAAGTGATTTGGTAATCTATTCTTGCAGTCTACGCGTTCGAGAAAATTTAGCAGTAAGTTGATTTAGACCACTGCGTCGTAAAGGAAGAGGAGAGGTTGCCCGTGAACTGCGTTTTCAAATACCGCGAGATGAAATGAAAATTGAGGATCCAGCGTCGACGCACCACACTATGTGGCGGCTTGATCCCTGCGTTTAGGCAAAGAAAATAGTTTTTATTTTACCATGACAATTAACAAATGTGATGAGACGGTTAATTTGTCAGGGGAGGATATTGCATGTGCGTCTCAAGTTTTCGAGCACTGTGCCTTGGACTAGTAATCGCACCACTTCGCGCGCCCTATCTATATAGCCCTTCCCCGCTATTCAGAAGCGAGGCGCGGTTATCGGTGCGAATGGAAAAAGAAAGAAAAATAGAAACGACGTTCTATCACTTTCGCTCGCAGTTTTTTTTTTTTCTTTCTTTCTCACCTCCCTCTCGTGACAGCGGCTGCCACTCCTTAACGGCGCCGCTTCAAAAAGGCCCACTTCGCGAATTCACCCCTGAAAGGGAGGGTGCGACGACGAGAAGGCCGGGGCCACGAATTTGGAACCCCGTCACAGAACAAACTTGGGCTATCGCTAACCTCACCAACCATTCTATCTTTTGGTGCGACCTCACTGGGATCCAGCCACAGGGATGCTTTTCTTGCAATTTACAATTTTATTAGAGATACAAGAAGAGTACCTTGCTGACTTTCTAAAATTATCAATATTTTCTATTATTTCATTTATTTACGTTAACTTATTTTATCAAAATTCTTAACAATATTGTCATCACACGTCTAAATTACAGTTCTATTCTCACGCTCCACAATTTAAATCTAGTTTGGCTTTACTTCTAAGCATACGAAAAACCGCCTGCTTCTTGGCCAATCCCCCATAGTGGGTATGCGCCACTGTCTGGGACACAAGACAAGACAAGAAGCTATGGCTCCGCCAGGGCCGCCATCGCTTTCGTGGTCGCGCGCGCCCCCTTGCGGAAACACGAGATCGATTCGGCGGATTGAAGCGCCCTGCAGGCTGTGGGTGGACCCCACACGTCACACAAAATGCGTATATCGTCAAACACCTTGAGATGTTGACTTTTAACGCGATAGCGTTAAGGAGCTCGTGTCGCAGAAAAGCCGGTGTCGTCGGTGTCGGTGTCGGCGTCGGCGTCCGCGGCGTTGGCCGTGAGCGATAAATCACGGCAGGCACTTTTTAAAGCATTACTGAATGACATTTTCGATTGCCCCCACCCCACCCCTCTTCCTGTTACATTAATGTTGGCGATCTCTAAACCCAGGAGGAAAATTATATGTATACTGGAAAGTCACACCCAGCGCACTAAATAATTTACTACAAAAACTTTTCCGAAGAAGTTTCGGTTTCTCTTCTTATGAGGTGTATGCACTGATCTCTCTACCTTAAGGGCAAATGTAGTGCAGATCAGTGGCTGTATGTGGCGTGAGATCACAACTAGAAGGTATAGTAACGTGGGAATAGAACGTATGGCTTGCTCGCGGTCGTCCGCTATGCCGCATCTGCGCTGCGCGGTCTAATGTATGTTTTTCGCGTTTCCGAATCGCCTTTGCTTTATGTTCTCTGGAGTCCATTGACGTGTTTAACAAGAGAATTCAGTTCTCGACTGTGGCGCTTGCGTGCTCGCGTATACGTCGTGAAAAACCGTGAAGGGGCCACATTGCGTAGAAATTTCGACAAGTATTGTTTAGATGCGTGTTGCGACACCTTCTCTCGCGTACGAGGTGGTCTCAACAATACAATCAGTCACAAATGCGTACCACTAGCGGAAGGCGCCAACGTCGACTAAAAGGTCCGGTCCACGAGAGCGTTCTAATTACCGTAGCGACAAACCGCAACGCTTTTGAGGAATTGAGCCAAACGCTTTACACTACTGGCGTTCCTTAGGCTGAAATTCGCTCGGACGCGCGGTCGCTAGTGCTCACATGAAACTTCCACCGAGACTCGCTTTGTTGGCTTGGCCATATGCTTTCTGCCACGTCGCATTCACGGGCGACTCGCGAAAGCAGCGGGCCACCGAGAGGAGCTCGAAAGGAAGCCATTTCTCACGAGCCGGGCCGCCGCCGGCGCGACCTTGCCGGCCACTCGTCGTCGACGCTTCTTCCGCCTCCTCCTCATCGGGCAATCCTCGGCCAAATCAGACCAATGCACGCAGCCTGCCAAGCCGCGTGCGGCCGCGCGCATAACACCGACACGATGCGTCCCCCTTCTACCCAGACGTGGCCGTAATCTTGCGCGTCCCTAAGTGAATACAAAAACGTTGGTGAATACACAGATAGGCGAACGGTTGATCGCTTGATTCTCGCGCTCACAGAAAAAAAAAATACCAGCCCTTCCCCTCGGGAAAATTGGTGTCAGCGAAGCTTGCCCTGTGTGCACCTGAGCTTCACCACGGTTAAGTAAGCCACAGGTGACGGTGCCGGATTCTTCGGCCTCCCGCTCCCTCAGCTCGTGATACTCTCGTTACTGTCGGATTGCTTGGGCCCGGATGGATCGGCTGGATCGGCAAGCCCTTTCACGGGCGAGTTTTCGCCGCCGCTCGTCGAAGGCTGTCCGTTCCTCGGGGGAACGCACAACGCGTGGCCGTCCCATCTGTTTTCCGAGAATGAACTGAAGCGGAAACGGAGCCGGCTCAACGCACTCGAAACCCTTTTCTGCCCTTTCCCTCCCCGGCGGAAGCGAAACAGCTCTGATTGGTTGCGCGCGTGGCGCGAGCGCGCGCCTATGCAGCTGGAATCCTTGCTAATGAGCGACTCACGCTCCGGCGCAGCTGTCAACTCACCAAACCGCCATTTCCCGCATCTACGCTGCTCTGGGAGCAACTGGGTTTTTGCGTGACCATATCGCCACCGAAACTTGTGAGAGAATACAAGCCTCGCTTGAAAAAAAAATGGACAGGCATAAGCTCGTTTAAACACCCACATTCTGCGTGATTATCTAGCGAAGCGGCCGCGCTGCCGACGGGTATCGACTCCGCGACTTCGCGCTGGGCCGAAGAACGTCACGGCCGTCGAGCATGCATGCGGGATGGGAATTGACTGTACGATGGAGCGACACGAGAAAAAATCTTGGAACCCAGCTATAAAAAGTATAAAGAAAAGGTTCGTGGAAAGTAGGCCCTCATCCCACGTGATAGGCAAGCGGTAATTTCTAGCCGCCGGGCGCGAGCCGAGTATGGGTATATATGTGGAAGAGTATAGAGCGGGCGGCGAGGGAGTCACTAACGAAAGTTACCACGAACCAAGCAAACGCCTTGAAAGGTCCGGCAATCAAGGAAGGCCTATTTCCCAAGAGTCGCCACGCTCAAGTATACGCCCCCGAAGAAAACTAGGAACGGCGTCGGAGGAGGACATATGGCTGCCTCCCCCATGACGTCCGAACTCCGGCCCTCCTATACAAGTCTCTCTCTCCTCCGTGACGTTGAGTCACAACGCCGCTTCGCGCTGTCGCACAAGGTTTTGGCGACATGCGCCTGACCGCCAAGGCGCGCGCGCTCTAACGCCAATCTACACACGCTTCCATCGAGGAACGCCGACCGAAGTCACATGCATTCTCCCTCTTTCTCTATCATCTTAATAATAATAATATTTGGGGTTTTACGTGCCAAAACCACTTTCTGATTATGAGGCACGCCGTAGTGGAGGACTCCGGAAATTTTGACCACCTGGGGTTCTTTAACGTGCACCTAAATCTAAGCACACGGGTGTTTTCGCATTTCGCCCCCATCGAAATGCGGCCGCCGTGGCCGGGATTCGATCCCGCGACCTCGTGCTCAGCAGCCCAACGCCATAGCCACTGAGCAACCACGGCGGGTGAAATCTATCATCTTTCACTTCCCACTCCCTCTCCCCTGACGACGCTTCGCCGTGCTCCCTGACACGGGTTGCAGAATCAAGTGTCTTGCCTTTCTCTGGATCACTATCATCATCGAGTCACAACTGTGGCATCGAGCGAGGCGGACGGCACGACCTCAGTGACAGCCCGTCGTCGGCCGCTCGTCGACTGTTGTGCCTGGCTGTGCGGAGGCAGCGATTATCCCGGCGGATTGGGCGCGGCGCAATCGCGTCAGGGATCAGCGGGAACGCCGCCAACGGCTGCTATTTACGTACAGACGCCGTGGGTGGACCACGGGACACGACTTGTGTATGTGTGTGTAGCCGTCGCGTGTGGCGCTCGTACAATGGGCTGTGGAAAGTACGGGAAAGAACCGCTACGGAGGCCGCCTTTACGGGAACTATTTCCGTTACTGAGCACAGTATACGAGAGATGCGTCGATACCCTAAATAAGAAAGCTTAGAACGCAATTTATATGACGCTTTCTACTTCTAAAATCAAAATGTAAATAGCCACACCCAGTACAGTACACTGCAGAACCGCGGATATACCGTTCGTTTTCATTTATCGAGTGCACCGTCCCACTCGGGTTACTATAGGCTCTTATTAAAACCGCTTTCATTTTTTTCTTTCTTCTGCTATATTGGCTCAAGCCTGTACGCCGTACATTCTCTTTAGCCAGGCTATACCCTGCATATTACTTTCATTCATTCAGAGCGAGACACAGAGAGAGGTACAAGCTGTAATGATACGCTGGAGATGTTCGCCCGATATGCTACTCTAGGTGCTGGGCGATGATTATGATATATCCAGCGATAAAACGCGTAACAGCACATACAGTCACGCATATGCCGAGACATTTACAAAGTTTCGTTTAAGGCTCGTGGCCCTCAAGAACGTCAGCAGCGCTTTCGCGGCGCGTAGGTGCTTTGCCGCAGTTCCAAGCTCGAGTCTCGTTGCAGGTGTACTGCCGCCTCCAAGGACTGCTTCTCTGACGAGAGGCGGCAGCAGCTGCACAGAACACGTTGCAGGTCTTCGGGGGAGGGGGGGGGGTATACATACAGAGCACACTGGTAAGTCCGTCAGTTGAATCTTGCACCTGAAGTAGTTCCGTGTGTATATAAGCCACATTGAGTCTGATGCGGTATGGGCTTGTTTGGTTCTCTCTCTCGAGGCCTCGCGGCACGTAAAGGTCACACGACGGATCGATATTGTATCGCGGTCCGCGTACCGATGGCTCGCGTCTGTCTATAGGGATCGCTCGAAACGCCAAGCGCGTGCAGAATACCAGTGTCGCCGATAAACAAGCCCGAGAGAGAGAGAGAGAGAGAGAGAGAGAGAGAGAGAGAGAGAGAGAGAGAGAGAGAGAGAGAGAGAGAGAGAGAGAGAGAGAGAGAGAGACGGCTTACTTATTGTCCTACGTGCGACTTGAAGACGCGCAACACCTGCTCGCACTGCAGGAGTGGAACTAAACAAAATTAGCTGCCACGACCCACGCGCTCGTCGAAGGAAGAGACACGTACAGGCATCGCGGTAACTCCTTTGAGGCTGACCTAATTCACGGACTACGTTGTCCACACTGTATTATCGACTGTGTACGCACACGGTGTACCTTAACAGCCATTGACAGCAGCGCATTAGGAAAAAAATTTGAAAAACAAAGGGAGCGTGTTACTTACGTCACATAATATTCAACTCCATTAAGTGCATCACCTCTCAACTGCGCTCTCTACGTATACGATTGTTTCTCGCGATAAAAAAGATACGATATTCCTTTATTTATAATCTGAAGTACTCTGAATGCCATTGTTACAGGTCAAAGATAATGCTGACTGCTTTTGCGTGCTCTTGTCGTGCTGCCTCTATGTAGGGCAGCTTTTAGCCCCAGCCACCTCCATCAATGTGGCGGGAAGTTAATTTCATTAGCCTCTCGAAGTGCTCGGTGAAGGAGTATGTACGTTTATCTAGGTCCCATATACGTGTGCGCACCACACACACACACACACACACACACACACACACACACACACACACACACACACACACACACACACACACACACACACACACACACACACACACACACACACACACACACACACACGAGACATCAGCGAAAGCAACGGGGAACGTCTCCTCCGAACTTAAATTTGCCTCAATGGCGGCAAGGGACAGTGGACACGTCTCTCTTTGCTTCTTGACGGGATTAACTATAATACTTAGTGGTTTAGGATTACGAGCTCCAGTAAGCGCCATCGCGAGAGGGCGCGTTCGCAGCTCTACACGCCGACACGAAGAGAAAGAACCTTACATAACCGAGGCGCGAGCACTCGAGACTACATGGGCGCGCACCGACACGCGTGCGTGGGACGCCATGGAGCCGAGATTCGGCGCAGCCCAAACATGGCAAGCCCGCAAATTTCACGCTCCGGCGGAGCGAGTCGACGCAAAATCAGCGAGCGCCCGCAACAACGAACGGCGAGCGCGGACGCGGGCTAGCCACCGGCGAGGCCCATCGCGACAGCCGGGGTTCGCCCCCTCCCCCCCTGCTCCCTGCCCAGGCTAGCCCGGGTGGCCGCAGGCCCTTGTTACGGGAGAGCCAGCCCTTTGTATATTTCGCTGACCGTCACAAGGACGCGCAACCCGCCTGCGGGTCGATAAGGCGCGCGCTTCGGTGGCCGAGAAAGGGCAACACACACTCTCTCTCTTTCTCTCACACACACACACACTCTCTCGATACAGCTGCGCCCAGTGTTTACTAATAAACTGCCGTCCACACACAGCGTGCGTAACACGCACGCCCGCCCTCGTTAAACGTACACGTTCATGTCGCCAATTGAAACGCGATTAAACGCCGCGAGAAGACACGCACTCTTTGCACTCCTTCTGCCGGTTCAATCACGCAACGTGCACTAACTAGAGGGACTGTGTCAGTGCGGTGCGTGTTTCGTAGCTGAAAAGCGGCGTGTCACTGGAGTACTGCATGCTGCTGCTAGGACGCAGGTTTCTGCACGATTCTCCCTCGAACGGAGAATAAAACACAAAGACGTCGAAATTGAACACAGCTACATACCAGACTGGCGCAAGTCGCGAACTGTAAGATCTGTAAGTTCTCGCTTACACGCTTGATAATATGACATCCACGAAAAAAAAAGTAATAATAATGGGGAGGAATGTAACGATTATATTCCGATTAGTATTTTTTTTAGGTGTTTCGTCAGTGGTTCCAGCTGGCCGGCGCTGCCGTGAGCGCCCGATAAGATAAGGAATCGAACCGAACGATATCTTACGTCATACCGGCCCTCAAAGCTATACAACGGTCAAGGTCTGATTTACAAACGGCCCGTGGCCGATGTAACCTATCGGTATCGACGACAACGCAACGAGCGCCGATTGGCTAAACGAGCGCTGGCGGAAGGAACTCGCGAGCAGGCACACTTCCCATCGGTTACCATGACGTCCCGTGTGTAGTTGAATAAATTAACGAGGTGACGTCAAGGAGTGACGCTGTCGCTGCAGTGAGGTACCGCCGCCAGCCGAGAGTTAAATTTGAGTTTGCCCTTAACGTACGACTAACAGCCACCGCAGTACGACAGTTTACGGAATGCCAGGCTACCGCGAAGACGCATAGGCGTGAACAACAGGGGCGTACAGTGTAACCTTGCGGTGTAGTATAACCAGAGTAAACGCAGCTTCACTGCAGCGACCAATTGTGTTATGCATATAACTGCTGCTGTAATGAGTCGGAGACACAATCGTTAAACATGCAGCTCGCTTTCTTTTCTTTTCCTCGTCGAGAACAACGATGTAACAAAAGCACTTCTAACGTGTTATGGCTGGACAAAGCGTTACAAGATTACAACCAGCGTTGCTAATGCTCACGGCTACGGTAGCCCGGTATCCGATAAAGTGTAATACTTTCCCAGAAGACAAGCTGAAACTCCCCACAGAGTATAACACCGAAAACCAACTGAAGGGAACAGGAACTCCCAGAGCCCAGAAACGTTCGCGCCTATTCGTACGCTGGTTTTCAAGAGGGAACGAAGCGTCTGTGAACAAAGGCCGACACTGGATGGCACAATTACACAATGAGGCGCTTCTTTTATGACTACAGAAGCATGCAGCGCGGTATATTAGCATGCTTGCTCCCTACACACCATGGCACACACTACGGTGAATAGGCCAACAAGCCGGCAGTTAAACGGAGGAGGGGCAATAAAGCTATAAAAAAGAAGGCACAGGGCGAAGTGGAAATTACGCGAAAGAAACAAAAAGTTAAGTAGGCGGCAACATGCGGGCGCACTGCCGGTCTTCTTCCGTCTTTCGACAACGGCCACTCATCTCTTTGTAGCCAGGCAATGAAATACGGACAGCGCACCACGGGTTTGTCGGTGTCAAAAAAAGAAAAAAAAAAGAAAAAGAAAGTTCACGAGCAGAAAAACGGCGCCACGTTTGCTTCGTATACGAGAAAACGATGACCACGGACTCCCAGAACGGGCGCGCTCAACTGGTTGGCTGCAAGTTGGCAGAGTGCCATCCGCGGAGTGAACGCGACGGATGCCCGGATTCGCGTACATCTATCTATGTGCCCCGAAATTCGAATTGGTTCCGCCACAGCTCTGGCGCGCAAATGGGATAGACGCTCCACGTCGAGTATAGGGAGAAGAAAAAAGAAAAAAAAAATCCAGGCACTCTGGAAACAATGGAGCTTGGTAATAGGATAGATGTAGCGGGAGCCGTCCATGTGGCGCCGATTCGGCCAGAAAAACCCCGAAAAATGGTGCGCGCGCCGTTTGTCAAAAGTTCAGCCTCCCCGTGAACGTTTTTCTTTTCTTTTTTTTTTATTCGGGAGCGAAGTCGGCTATGAGCTTCGCGAGTGCTGAGCCTATATGCGAAGTGTTCGAAAAATGTGAAAAGGCGAGCGCGTCGGAGTTTCCATTCGCAAACGATAAAAAAAAAAAAGTGACAGTTTCGCACCGCAATGTGGCAAATGAGAAATAAACTAAGAGTGTCAGGTACAGTCGGGCTGCAGCTTTTGTATACGACGCAGTTAAGCCTGTTACTGTACTTGTTAAGGCTTCAGGATTAATTACACGATTCGTTAGTCGTCGTTATATAGACTCCCGGCATGTTCGGAAGGTTAGTTTCATTTTATGCTCCTCGAGAATACGTCGAACGAGTTCGCTGGCCGTAGTAGCATACAAGGCCTGTCCGAAAAGTATCCCACTATGCTCCCGGGGGGAAAAAATAAAAAAAAAAATTAGAAGCGTCGTCTAGTGTTTCCATCGTCCTTCAAAGTATAGTTCCCTGCTGCTTCCACACACAGAGGGAGAGACTCACGCTTTCTTTTTTCTCCACTTCTCGAAAACACTCCTGGAACACCTCCTCTAGAAATGCTGATAGGACAGCCATCCCGTCACGTGACGTGCGCTCTCGGGTTCGAAAGTGCACTCCTTCCAGATGCCTTTCGATTTCTGTGAACAGCCCAATAATGGCGCGAGCTTATGACCAGGGACTAGGGAGCTTGAGGGAACACCGAAATACTGTGCCGTGGAAAAGAAAAAGAAAGACGGAATCGCTTGAGCCGAACGAACAGGGCTACTATCCCGGTGCAGTTGCCAAGTCTTCGAATTCCTCTGTCAGAATCCTTGGCAAAATTTTGCTGGCACTCGCTGCGTGCACCCAAACTGTCTTAGAAAAAAAAAAAAAGAAGACGGCATTCGTAGCACCTTCGTTGCCATCCGCAGCTGGGCAACTTCTCTGACAGTAAGCCGACGATGCCTCCCCTATCGTACGGGTTCGCACTTCGTAAACAATCGCGCCGTTGTGACTTGGTTCAAGGCCTCCCTGGCGCGGCTCACCCTCCTCGGATGTCTGGCCTTTCTTGAAGCCGGTTGCACAACCCAGATTTTAATATGTTTCGTGACCGCACAGCTATCTCTACAGACGCTGTTCGCATCCTCCACTTGCTTCTGCTTGGCTGTCACCAAGCTTCGCGCATAAATTCACGCGTTATCTTCGTTAAATTTGTTGCGCGATTTCGCCACTCAAGATCGCACCGAGACAGTACTCGACGCAATTACTGCGACGCAACAGTGCACGCAACTAAGGGACACGCCCACCTGCAGGCTAGAGAGACCACCTTCCCTCCCACATCGCACGGTGTGGTCAACTTGCGCCCCCGCAGCTCTCTCTCAGATAAGGTCGCACACTTGTCAGATAGGCCTTGTATCTCCACAACACAAACGCTCCGCAATGTGTTCTTTGTGTTTCTACCGCTAACTTTTCTTCAACAATATGTATTGTTTTTCCCCACCCGTTTAGAGCAGTACAGGGTAGCCCAACGTTTTATGGGTATCCATAAACGTTGGGGTATCCAGCCATACATACAACCGTCGTGGCTAACATTCCTGTCCTCGCTTCCATTCTCTCGGTCCATCTCACCCGCGGCAGTATAGATAAGTGGCTATGCGGGTGCGCTGACGATGACGAGGTGGCGGGTTCGAATGGGAGCGCAATGCACAAAAAAAAAAAAAAAAGAAAAGCTCGTTTATACCGTGCACTGGGA